>NC_057946.1:23248381-23448381 GCF_018555375.3 Anguilla rostrata | reverse complement strand
CATGACCCATAGCTGAACGGTTGTTAAACCTTTTTTTTTTTTAACACGGGAGTAGTCTCGCGTTTCAGAAGCGGGTTTTATAGACGCGGGATTTACTCGCTCCACGCGACGAGCGGCCCAATTAAAAACGAGCGAGCGAGCGAGCGCCGCCCTTCCCCTGCGTTTGAAGCGAGTAAACACGCCGAGCTCGGGTTTCCGGCGGTGAATATTTCATGAGCGCGTTTGTTCAGACGGGGCGGCTCCTCGTCCTGCGGCGCTGCGCTTCGGAGCGGACGCAAGCGAACCGCGGCTTTACCGGCGTACCGTGAAAGTCCACACCTGTCTGAGAGAGTGGACCGGGGGAGAGTTCAAGGTGAGCAGGGTTTTTTTGTTTTTAAGGGGCCGGAGGGCTGGAAAGGGGCGTCCCAGGACCCCCAGGGAGACGTTACGCTCGCGTCGAGCTGAGCGCCCGGACGGCTGCGCGGGGGGGGGGGGTGGGTCGCGACGGGTTTCTCGTGACGGCGGGACGGAGATTCCCGCCGACGGCTTTCCGACGAAGGGCAACGAGCGAGCGCGTTCAGGGAAGGAGAACATGGCCGCCGTTCCTGGGATTCGGGGCAGAGGCAGGTGCAGGCGCCTATTTTTACACTGACAGGAACGGCTGGGTACCCTGCATCACCCCTGTGTGTGTGCGCGTGCATGCGCGTGCATGTCTGTCTGTGCGTGTGTGCGTTTGTGAGTGTGTTTCTGTTTGTATTGTGTGTGTCTGTGTGTGTGTGTGCAGTTTGGCTATTTCCAGTATGGGGGGTCTCATCTGTCCTGCCTGTCTTTTACCATCTCAGCTTGAGAGAGAAGACAGTGACACCTACTGTTCAGGACACTGGCTCATATTCTTGATACACCTTACACACTGGCCCAATATTCTTTACACACCTTACACACTGGCCCAATATTCTTTATACACCTTACACACTGGCCCAATATTCTTTATACACCTTACACACTGGCCCAATATTCTTTAGATGCTTTACTCACAGTTTTGCTGCTGACACACTGACAGATATTCTTTACACACAGTTCTGTTACTGACACATTGAGTCATATCCTTTACACACAGTCCTGCTACTGACACATTGACTGATATCCTTTACACACAGTCCTCGTACTGACACACTGGCTCATATCCTTTACACACTTTCTGTCTTTGTTCCCCTCAGTTCAGTGGAAGAGGGAGGGGTTGCAATCCCACAATCCTCTCTGTCTCTGGTGCTTTTAATGGTTGCCTAGTGTACCACCAAATCACATGCAAAATGAAGCTCTTCATTGGAATATTTTGGTTTGCGTTTTATTTGTTTATTTATTTATTTATTTATTTATTTATTTAATGATCTTTATTTTTCTTAGGTGGTGGGAGTGAGGGAGTTAAAGCAGAGACTATTCCAGGTTTACAGCTTTCCATAAATCTAAGAAGTCCATTAAAATGTTTCCTTGCTGCCTGTCAATCCATAAATCACAAAGACTGTCATAAAAATTTAATGTAAACAGAAATGCGCGAGTATTTCTGCATGCAGCGTCCCCAAATACACGCACTTCCACTTTCTGGACCCATTTGGAGGAGGTAAACCAGCACTGACCACTGCTTGCCGTCTTTCCTGTATCCACACATGATCGACAGCTGTCTAACTGCAGATCATCACAGACAGTCTCTGAGAGTAATATGTGTAGAATGTGCAGAACTCAGGACCCAGAGTTCCAAAGGAAAGAAAACTCCATTAGCCCTTTTCATATGGCCGTGTGCAAGTCCCCAAACCTGCTGCAGTGACACAGTGCAGTGGGGCTTCCCTCCATGTTGTCTAACTGTTGCCTGAGGATGATCACGATGAGGATGCTCATGGCAACGATGAGGAAGCACATTACATTACACTCATTACATTACATTACACTATGGGCATTTAGCAGACGCTCTTATCCAGAGCGACTTACACATATTTACTCTTTTATTTTTACATTAATTTATACAGCTGGATATAAACTGAAGGAATGCAGGTGAAGTACCATACTCAAGGGTACAACGGGAATCAAACCTATAACCTTTACCTTACGGGACCAGTTCTTACCCATTATACTGCACTGCTGCCTGCCCTGGCAAAATTACTAAATTTAAATGATTTCTTATTACGTTTTATTACAGTTTTTGCCTTGTAATATTTTATAAATATTTTAATGTTTATTTATAAAATTTTAAGTGAAGAAACAAGGTTGAATTTCATTGTTTTTCAATGTGTGCATCAACAAAACTAGAATGGGGGCTCTTGTCTATGGTCTTTGACTCTTCAGAGTTTTCCTTCCCCACCCCCTCGTCTGAAAACCCGATTAATCCTAATCTAGTGCATTACAGACGCAGAATCCCTTTTCCAATATCGGATCTTAACACGGGATAAAGACGCCTTGCTGTCACCATCCAGGTCATCGGCAAGAGATTTAAGACTTAGGGCAGAAAATCCATTGTGTGGTTTATCAGAGTTTACACTAATGGTGTGCGATTGAGCCGCCAACACACACCCCCTTCCCCCCGCCCTCACGCCCCCTCCCACTCTCGCCTCCTTGTAGAACGTCTTCCTCGCTACGCCCCCGCAATAAAACAAACACGCTGATGCAAACGAAGAGATGAGAAAATCTGACCCCACCGCCCCCACAAATGGAAGTCTGTTAAAACGCATTATTTTAATGATTTTGAACGAGTGAAATATTTTCTACAGTAGCTTGGCTACCTATGGTCATTAAAGACGTGCAATATATTCATATTTATTCAAGGATAAAAAATGTTTTTAAAAGACCTGAAACATATTATTTTGCATTTGTATTATTTTATTCTTGATATTTACCTTGTTTATTAATCAATTTTAAATGGGTTTCTGAAGTTTTCCATCTACCAATGGCTTCAATTAGGTTAAGGCCCAAACTGGGTTAGGTTAGGAAAACGGTAAGTCTGAGGGTAAAGGGAAGTTCACAGCTGTGTCAGCAGCTTGAAGAATGGTTAGGACACAGGTTTGTTAATGATTTTGAACGAGTGAAATATTTTCTACAGTAGCTTGGCTACCTATGCCATAAAGACATGTGCAATATATGCATATTTCTTCAAGAAATAAAAATGTTTTAAAAGACCTGAAACTATTATTTCATTGTATATATTATTCTTAATATTTACCTGTTTATTAATCAATTTTAAATGGTTTCTGAAGTTTCCAATCTACCAATGGCTTCAATTCAGGTTAAGGGCCCAAACTAGGGTTAGGGTAGGAAAACGGTAAGTCTGAGGGTAAAGGCAAGTTCACGCTGTGTTCAGCAGCTTGAAGAACGGTTAGGACACAGGTTTATTAATGATTTTGAACGAGTGAAATATTTTCTACAGTAGCTTGGCTACCTATGCCATTAAGACATGTGCAATATATTCATATTTCTTCAAGAAATAAAATGTTTTTAAAGACCTGAAACATATTATTTTGCATTTGTATTATTGTATTCATGATATTTACCTGATTTAATCAATTTAAATGGGTTTTCTGAAGTTTTCAAGCTACCAATGGCTTCATTAGGGTTAAGGGCCCAAACTAGGGTTAGGTTAGGAAAACGTAAGTCTGAGGGTAAGGCAAGTCACGGCTGTGTTCAGCAGCTTGAAGAACGGTTAGGACACAAGTTTGTTAATGATTTTGAACGAGTCAAATATTTTCTACTGTAGCATGGGTACCTATGGCCATTAAAAAATGAGCAATATATAAAAATTTTCAAGGAAAAAATCTTTTTAAAAGACCTGAAACATATTATTTTTCATTTGTATTATTGTATTCATGATATTTACCTTTAATTTTTAATCAATTTTAAATGGGTTTTCTGAAGTTTTCCAATCTACCAATGGCTTCAATTAGGGTTAAGGGCCCGTGTTAGGGTTTGGAAAACGGTAAGTCTGAGGGTAAAGGCAAGTTCACGGCTGTGTTCAGCAGCTAGAAGAACGTTTAGGACACAGGTTTGTTAATGATTTTGAACGAGTGAAATATTTTCTACAGTAGCTTGGCTACCTATGGCCATTAAAGACATGTGCAATATATTCATATTTCTTCAAGAAATAATAATGTTTTTAAAAGACCTGAAACATATCATTTTGCATTTGTATTATTGTATTCGTGATATTTACCTTGATTTTTAATCAATTTTAAATGGGTTTTCTGAAGTTTTCCAAGCTACCAATGGCTTCAATTAGGGTTAAGGGCCCAAACTAGGGTTAGGGTTAGGAAAACGGTAAGTCTGAGGGTAAAGGCAAGTTCACGGCTGTGTTCAGCAGCTTGAAGAATGGTTAGGACCCAAGTTTTTTAATGATTTTGAATGAGTCAAATATTTTCTACTGTAGCATGGGTACCTATGGCCATTAAAAAATGTGCAATATATTAAACTTTTTTCAAAGAAAAAATCTTTTTAAAAGACCTGAAACATATTATTTTGCATTTGTATTATTTTATTCTTGATATTTACCTTGTTTATTAATCAATTTTAAATGGGTTTTCTGAAGTTTTCCAATCTACCAATGGCTTCAATTAGGGTTAAGGGCCCAAACTAGGGTTAGGGTTAGGAAAACGGTAAGTCTGAGGGTAAAGGCAAGTTCACGGCTGTGTTCAGCAGCTTGAAGAACGGTTAGGACACAGGTTTGTTAATGATTTTGAACGAGTGAAATATTTTCTACAGTAGCTTGGCTACCTATGGCCATTAAAGACATGTGCAATATATTCATATTTCTTCAAGAAATAAAAATGTTTTTAAAAGACCTGAAACATATTATTTTTCATTTGTATTATTGTATTCTTGATATTTACCTTGTTTATTAATCAATTTTAAATGGGTTTTCTGAAGTTTTCCAATCTACCAATGGCTTCAATTAGGGTTAAGGGCCCAAATTAGGGTTAGGGTTAGGAAAATGGTAAGTCTGAGGGTAAAGGGAAGTTCACAGCTGTGTTCAGCAGCTTGAAGAATGGTTAGGACACAAGTTTGTTAATGATTTTGAACGAGTCAAATATTTTCTACTGTAGCATGGGTACCTATGGCCATTAAAAAATGAGCAATATATAAAAATTTTCAAGGAAAAAATCTTTTTAAAAGACCTGAAACATATTATTTTTAATTTGTATTATTGTATTCATGATATTTACCTTTAATTTTTAATCAATTTTAAATGGGTTTTCTGAAGTTTTCCAATCTACCAATGGCTTCAATTAGGGTTAAGGCCCCGTGTTAGGGTTTGGAAAACGGTAAGTCTGAGGGTAAAGGCAAGTTCACAGCTGTGTTCAGCAGCTTGAAGAACGGTTAGGACACAGGTTTCTTAAGCAGACTTTCTAACGGAAATTCAAATGTTTCGCCGAGCGACTGTGATTTTGTTAAGAGCTCTGACATAAGGGTGTTTTTCGACAGGTATGTTCACAGAAACCGTATAAAAATGATCACACAAAACCTAATTCATTTATTTTTCCTTTTACCTTATACATGTTGTGAATCAGACACCTTCAAAGTACCAGGTATTAGCTATATTGCATTCATATGCATTATTCTCATATATCTTTATTCTGCATCAGGCAATCTTGCGGTAGATACCATTGGCTGTTCTGAGAGATTTATGCACCCCTGCTTTTTTTTTTTTTTCGCAGACTTTAAAATACAACGCCTCTCTGCACTGCTGTGGCGATCCCTGCCCTAACCCCAGGTGCCAGAGGCGGCAGGTATGACATCACGCCCGATGGGGCGGGGTCGGGGTCGGGAATCCAGAAGGTCGCGGGCTCCGTCCCCCGGGTCAGGCGCCGCTGCCGAGCCCTCCGGCAGGTTGCTGAACGCGAGCCTCCTCGGCAAACATCCGCCGGCAAGAGAAACGGACAGGAGCGTAAAAACGTCTAATTTTTACGACCTGCTCCGGAGAAATCGCATTCGCTGAGCAAACAGACAAGGTTTTGACGAGGGTCACGGCCGGGAACGGGGGGCGGGGGTGGGGGCAGACCGCCTGCGGGTACAGAGGGCGTGGCGCGTGAGGGGTTGTCGGGTCGTTGGGTTGCGCGCTAACGCAGAGACGGTGCGTTGGGTTCGGAACCCACGGGCCAGAACCCTACCCTGAGCGGTACCGGTGCACAGCAGCCCCAGTGGGTCACCCAATGAGGGAGGGGTTTCTCTGTCAGGGCAAGGACTGCACATGAACAAAACGTTTTTTTTAACGTTTTGTTCAATTTAAGAATTGCCCCCCCCCCATCTGTGATGCTCAGGACGTTTGCGATGCTGCCCGTGGAAAGAAAAGGGGAAGGGTCACAAATGAAATTTTGCTTGGGCCCCCCAAAAATTCAGGTACTCTTTACCTGATTAGCAGTAAAATTAAATTATTGTGGTAGATTTAAATGTTCCTGGTTTTGCAGCACGTATAGACTCCTCCACAATCAGAGAATCGGACGGACAAATGTTTCAGTTCTCTGTCTACTTCGGCTGCACGCAGCCAGCCATCCACCCCCCCGCTGTCCCCACCCCCTTCCCCCCAGTGCAAACAGGTGCTGGGGTCCACACGGATCAGTGTCAAAGGAGGATTAAACATGTGTTGGAGAGGCCGCAATCTGGACTAAGAAGCGGCATCATATCTTCCAGATTACTGATATGTATTACGCTGGGTCAAATTATTCCTTTGTGAGCCGGTTTTGGGGGGGGGGGGGTTATGCAGTACCGTGCAGTACGACCGCATATGGACCAGGTTATGCTGCTCCCTTCTGTTAGCGGGTGAACGTGTACACAACCTTTCTGGAGAAATTGAGATGAAGGGTTTGACCAGGGCCACGCCTGGAACATGGAGACCTACAGAAGGATGGGGGGGGGGGTGGATTAGAGGGAACTGGGTGCCAGAGAGAGAGGTGGGGGTGAAGTCACAGCCCTCACGCTAGGCTGTGTGACACGGTTCAGCAGATCCACCGTGACCAAAACTCCCGCACAACTGCCGCAGAACAAGAGTCTGGACCCTGTTAGGACAGCAGCCAGGAGGTCTTTATCAGTCTGTCATCCTCCTCTTCCCTCCCTCTCCCTCTCTCTCTCTCTGCTCCTGCAGCTTCTCTCCGGGGAGCTGGCGGTAAGCACTCCTCCAGGCCCACAGCGTTACTGTAACTCCTCCTCAGGAAGTCTGGGGTCGGGGGAGGTGGGGGGGGGGAGGCGCCAATTACGAGTCAATATTTGGCTTTATTAATCGAGCCAGCCCTCGCACTCCATTAGATTAAGCTGGGGGAAGGTTTGGGGAGGAGCGCGAGTGTGTGTGGTGTGGGGGGGGGAGTGTGTGTGTGCGTGTGCGTGTGTGTGTGAGTGTGTGTGTGTGAGTGTGAGTGTGATTGTGTGGGGATGGGGCAGATGGCATCAGAGAATCTGATAGAGAATCTGTTCTTGTGTAAACTATACGACTGATTAATTTCATTGGGCTGATAATGGGGGGCTGGTATGATCAATAAGACAAATCACAATCTTCTGAGCAGGACTGCATGTGATATCTGAGACTGTAGAATACCTTCAATGCCACGCTCTGCCAAAAAAATTAATCTGCTGCCAAAATATCCCGGGGTCCATTTTAGGCCTGAATATAACGTAAGAAAGGGCACCATGTTGTCCTACTGAAGCCAAACAAAGCACTTCATCAGATTACATGCGTGTAAATTCCTCACAGAGCACTGCATGCTAGTCAGTTATCTCAGAACTGCCTCTGTATTTGAGATGCTTAAGAACAACTCACTCAGTTAAACACTGCGAATGCAGGAGACCTGCATATATCACACAATAACTGTGTTTGAAAAATGTAAGTAAAAGAGGAAATTATATTCTGGGTGGTGTGTTTTTATGGTCTTCCATGGACTGGCTGGTGATTGTCGGATCACATCATCCCTCAGCGTCTCCGCGGAGACGCGCGCTGTCATTAGCAGAGGCGGAGCCGCATTGATCGGTATTGATTGGCCGGAGGTGTTGAGGAGAAGGATGACGCGTGGTTCCCGGCAGCGGCTGGGATCGGCGGGCTGAGGGGCGGCGTCCCACCTGGCCCCGGGGCGAGCGGACGTCACGCCCAACGGCCCCGCGTTCCACTCACAGGGGAGCGCTTTACTGAACCAATCCCATCAGCCAGCGGCACTGGGGGGGGGGGGTTTGGGGGCTTGGTGTTCAGGGGATGGGGAGACCGGGATGGAGGGGGGCTGCTGGGGGCGGGGGGCATCAGGGGAGGCTGATGCTGTGTTATACTGTGGTGTTATGGGAAGTCCAGAGCTTGTGTAAAAGTGCTGTGATTTACAGAGAGAGGGGGGAAAACGAGAGCGGGCCTGCGGTCTCTGGATGTTTGCAGCGGCGACAGCACTACGGGCAGAAGGGATTTCCACGGCCCGAGAGACGGAGGACGTCAGACGGTTTCCTTTCTCATTTTCGGGGTGGGAGGGGAACGGAGCGGGGCCCAGCGTTATGGGGACCAGGTGTTTTTGAGACCCCCTTGTTTTGTTCTTGTCGACCGCGCAACTTTGAATCACAGGGGTGGTTTTTGTATCTGTTTTGGGGAGTTAATCCCCCCCCTCCCCCTCCCCCTCCTCCTCCTCTCCTTTGTTTTAGAGTCCCGCGCACCCAAGCGCTGTGTACCCTGTGTGTGTGTATGTGTGGGGGGGGGTGGGTGCAGTTTAATCAGTTGTCGTTTTGGGTCGCTCCCTCCCTGGGTCGCGGGGTGTCTGTTAGCCCCCTGAGGAGCCGGCCCCGGTGAACCACGGCGCGTGTTCGCCGTTCTGATGCGTAGGGGGCGGGGCCTTTCCGGGCGTCGGACAGTTCTCACGCGCTAGGCCTCGGTGCCACGAGTCTCAGCTGTGCTAGTGCCACCTGTGGGAGTCCTGCGGAGCTGCACCGTGGTTGGCTGGACCGTTGCCCAGGTAATTTCAGTCAGCCGAGTGTGTATTGGGTTGTGGCTAGCTAGCGATTCCCCTGGACGGTCGTGTTCAGCTTGCCAGTGGAGCTGTGCAGTGGGGGCAGTCTTCCAACTCATGCTCTGCTCCAGCTGCATGGTCCTGCAATCACAAACTGCTCCAGCTGCGCACTCCTCCAATCACATACTTTGCTCCAGCTGCGCACTCCTCCAATCACATACTCTGCTCCAGCTGCATGGTCCTGCAATCACATACTCTGCTCCAGCTGCATGGTCCTGCAATCACAAACTGCTCCAGCTGCGCACTCCTCCAATCACATACTCTGCTCCAGCTGCATGGTCCTGCAATCACAAACTGCTTCAGCTGCGCAGTCCTCCAATCAGATGCTCTGCTCCAGCTGCGCACTCCTCCAATCACATACTCTGCTCCAGCTGCATGGTCCTGCAATCACAAACTTCTTCAGCTGCGCAGTCCTCCAATCACATGCTCTGCTCCAGCTGCGCAGTCCTCCAATCACATGCTCTGCTCCAGCTGCGCAGTCCTCCAATCACATGCTCTGCTCCAGCTGCACAGTCCTCCAATCACATGCTCTGCTCTAGCTGCGCAGTCCTCCAATCACAAACTCTGCTCCAGCTGCGCGGTCCTCCAATCACGAACTCTGCTCACACTCACCAATGAAGGGAAAAATAAAGTTTTTTCAAAGAAATCAGCAAAAAAAAACAACAACAGCCCCTAACTCCACAGGCCTGACAGAGGTGAGAGTATGCTAATGAATGCATTTATGGGCACCAGCCTCAAAAACGAACCATTACACACACTTACTTCCCTGGGAAACAGTTACCAGCGACAGGAAACGGATGCTTAACGAACCAGTGAATCAGTGCATTGCTGTAGACAGCGGTAGTTTGTTTGAATGCAATTGCTTTGCTACTTTAGCGTTGCATTTAAAAAAATCTATATCGGGGAAAGCCCAGTGATGTTTTGCTGATCTTCTGAGAATGGAGAATGTCAACAAACCGACTTTCAAAGGCAACAGGTTTCCTAGCGAGACTTAAGTTTATGCAGGCTTAAGGCGTTTAAATTTTGCACGTAAACAGGCGAAATGTGTTTCCAGTTTAGTCATTTGGAACTGTTTTGTTTTCGCGTTTATATATTTGAACGTTTCGATTGCTTTTTGAGGGAAGCGTTTCAGCAATCGTCAAAAAACATGCAATAGGCCTTTAATAAACGGTGTGGTTGTTTACTGTTCCGCTGGCTAATTAGAGAAGGGTTTTAGCCCCTTTCCAGGGCGCTGGTTTTTTAAACTGTATACAGCTCGCAGTCCGGTTAGCTCCGCACTGCGAAATGTGTTTCTCATAAAGGGTTCTCATGAGCGCGAGCGATTGCGAAAGCTCCCTTTGTTGTGCATCTAGCCTTTCAAAGAGGGCAGCGCTCACATCCTTTGTTTAGACACCCAGAGGGAACTGGGTAACCATAGCTATCATAAGCCAGATTGGCTTTGTCTTTAATTTTGGGGGGTGGCAGGCCTGCACAGTGTCGCCGTTCTCCGCTTTGGGGCCGGGGGGGGCGGGCGGGGGTTCGCTCTGCGGTTGTCTTTACGGTAAGGGCCGGGTCCCGGGCGATCGGTGGGCGGGGCCTACCGGTAAAGCGGCAGGCCCATGTTCCGCCGTCAATCAAACGCGTACGGCGACGCTCGGAGAAGCGAGCGGGGGGGTTTTTTTTCCCAGCGCTGGTGTCTCTCCCCGCGCCCCGCGGATTAGCTTAGCGAACATTTTTTTGTTAGCATCGCGGCGCGAGCCGTACTTGCGCCTTGAACCGTCTTCGAATCCGACCGGAGGCGAACGGATCGCAGACAGCCGTGTTTTTTTGGGTGGGGCGTGACTTTCTCCTTCTCAGAATGTCTCATCATACAGATGGAAAAAAGGACGCGTTGCCCTGGCTGTCAAAATGTTTGAGCGCTATACATGAAAATATGAAATGTCACCGTTCATGGATGATATTCGTGTGTCAGGAGAATGAAGGGCACTTGTTTTCAGCCCAGGAGTTGCAGTGTTTTTTTGGGAGCACTCTTGGGTTGTAGAGGAGGGGGTTGTGGCAGTGAGGGCCAGCTGACTCTCCTTAATCGGACAGGGAAAAGGGAGAAACGTCGCGGGGAGCTCTGGTATAGGTCCATTACGCTCCAAGCCTCCACACCTCCACTGTTTCTGAAGCTGTGATCAGTACGTGGAGGTCTGACAGGGGAGAGTGAGACATCCAGAAATAGAGGGAGAATCAGGCACATCTGCTGCGCGCGCGCACACGCACACACACACACACACACACACGCACACTCACACACACACACACACATGCACACGCAAGCACACACATACTCGTGCTCGCACGTATGCACATACACACACACACCCCTATACATACACGCACGCACACCCACATACTCGCACACACACACACACACACACTCTGGGAGGGAAAAGGTGTTCAAAGGATCGCCTAATCGGGCCCATGCTCAGGTTTGGCCCAAACTTGAAGGGATGCCTCGCTCAAGGTCGCGTCCCAAAATTGCCCTCCTGAATCCGGCTCCGCCCGCTCCCTCGGTCGTAACTCATCTCAGGCAGCGCTGCCGTTTTAATCACAGCCTCTGCTAGCAGCTCAAGAGTTCAGCGATAGCCGCGGGGCCGCTGCGCTTCTGTCAGGCGCTGAGAGACATTCCTCACAAACAGGGAGCCGGCTGCGCTCCTGCTGCAGTTCAGGGTTTTGCTCCTGCTGCAGTTCAGGGGTTTTGCTCCTGCTGCAGTTCAGGGGTTTTGCTCCTGCTGCAGTTCAGGGGTTTTGCTCCTGCTGCAGTTCAGGGGTTTTTGCTCCTGCTGCAGTTCAAGGGTTTTGCTCCTGCTGCAGTTCAGGGTTTTGCTTCTTCTGCAATTCTGAGCTCCTGCTGCAGTTCAGGGTTTTGCTCCTGCTGCAGTTCAGGGTTTTGCTCATGCTGCAATTCAGGGGTTTTGCTCCTGCTGCAGTTCAGGGTTTTGCTCCTGCTGCAGTTCAGGGTTTTGCTCCTTCTGCAATTCTGGGCCCCTGCTGCAGTTCAGGGGTTTTGCTCCTGCTGCAGTTCAGCAATTTTTTCCCTATAGTTTCTTAATGTGGTTTTTCTTCCTATTCAATTAGTGCAGAATTCTGTATGGAATCACCCTGATTTTATCACTCAGAACAAGTTTCTGTTGGATATTCAGCTTGCTAGATAGCAATGGCAAGCTAATGCTTAGCCTATAGGTGATAGCTCCAGTTTGTCACAATGCACTACCCTAATCTTTTATATTTCTATTTCTGTCTTCAGCCTTATAGCCTATTTTGTAAATGTACAAGTGAATTCCTTTTAAGTGACACAACACCGACTGCTTATTATTTAACTTTCTTTTTTTAAATTATTTGGCACAAAATCCTGTGGATATTGCTCTTAGGTAGACAAATTATGTTTTTATTAGGCTGAAAAAACAAACCCAATTAGTGTCTCTTAAAGCTAATGCATTAGCTGATTAAAGGCTCTGATTAATTGTTGCAGTCCTGGTACAGATACACAAGGAGTATTTGTGCCGCAATACTGATCGGTTTATTTGAGTGAGTGAGTGTGTGTGTGTGTGTTTGTGTGTGTGCGTGTGTATGTGTGTGTGTGTGTGTGTGTGTGTGTGTGTGTGTGTGTGTGTGTATAAGTGTGAGTGTGTGTATGTAAGTGTGTGTGTGTGTGTGTGTAGTAAGTGTGTGTGTGTGTGTAAGTGTGTGTGGTGTGTGTGTGTGAGTGAGTGGTGTGTGTGTAAGTGTGTGTGTGTAGTGTTAGTGTGTGTGTAGTGTGTGGTGTGTGGTGGTGTGTGTAGAGTGTGTGTGTGTGTGTGAAGTGTGTGTGTGTAGTGTGTGTGTTAGTGTGTGTGAGTGTGTGTGTATAGTGAGTGTGTGTGTGTGTGTGTGTATATGCAGTGGTGTGAGTGTGTGTGTGTGTGAGTGTGTGGTGTGTGTGTGTGTGTGTGTGATGGTAGTGTGTGTGAGTGTGTGTGTGTTTGATGAGTGTGTGTGGTGTAGTGTGTGTGAGTGTGGTGTAGAGAGTGTAGTGTGGAGGTGTGTGTGTAGTGTATGTGTGTGAGTGTGGTGTGTGTGTGTGTGATGTGTGTGTGTGGTGTGTGTGTGTGTGTGTGGTGTGAGTGTGTGTGTATATGGTTGAGGAGTGTGTGTAAGTGTGTGGTGTGTGTGTGTGGTGTAGTGTGTGAGTGTGTGTGATGAGTGAGGTGGGAGTGTGTGGTATGTGAGTGTGGTGTGTAGGTGTGAGGTGTGTAGTGTGATGTGGTGTGTGTGTGTGGGTGTGTGTGGTATGGTGTATGTGTGTGTGTGGGTGGTGTGAGAGTGAGGTGGTATATATGTGTGTGTGTGTGTGTAAGTGGTGGAGTGTGGTGTGTAGAGTGATGAGTGTGTGTGTGTGTAAGGTTGTGAGTATGTGTGGTGTAAGTGTGGTGTGGAGTGGTGTGTATATGGGTGTGTGTGTATGAGTGAGTGTGTGTGAGTGTGTGTGTGTATGAGTGAGTGTGTGTGTGTAAGTGTGAGTGTGAGTATGTGTGTGTGTGTATCACCCCTCTTTAAGCTCCAGACCCACAGAGTGGTCTTCACGCTGGCGGGCCCGTGCAGCGCTGCCTGCTGCGTCTCCCAGGGGACAGACTGTGCTGAGTGGGAGTTATCTGGGGAACCAGACAGACCTGCTGTCTCTGACAGACAGACAGAGGCAACCTACAGCAGCAGGTGACGGCGGGGGCTTCTCGGGTTCGGGAACGCGCCCCTCGGAAGGCCAGGTGACCGCGGTCGATATCGAACGCACTTCAGAGCGTGGCGTGGGAGGGCGGGGAGGACATTTTCAACCCCGGCCCTGGAGGGCCACAGGGTCTGCTGGCTTTAAGCTGCCTCTCAGCACATAATCGCCTCACCTGTTCAGTTGGGTCTGAAGCGGCTCTCAGTTTTAAGTCGGAAGGGTGAAACCCCCCTCATTTCAAGCCATGCGTTAAATTTAAAGTCCTAATTTGAAGTCCTACCTCTCCCCTCTTTTGGCATGCAGGTTAGGTTTATAGCAATGTCTTGCTCTGTAGAACACACAGGCCAGAATATACGCAGCACGCAACTCTCGACCTCAGCAATTACAGTTCGTTTTTTTTTTCTGGTTTAGCTTGACACACAGATGGGCTGAGTGGAAGGAAGAGAGAAGGGCGTGTTCAATAAAGCAGAGAGAGAGAGAGAGAGAAAGAAAGAAAGAGAGAGAGATGGATGGACAGAGGGAGGGAGAGCAATGAAACACCAAGACAAACGAAACAAAGGGTAAATATTGACCCCCTCGCTCCTTGGAGGAGGTGGGGCGGGGGCTATTCGCTCAATGAAGATCAGAGGCCGTTGATGATGCGAGCGACCCGACACAGAAATAATGACCCCCCCCCCCCCCACGCCACAAGTGCCACTCATTAAAGCTCAGACGAGCGGGGTGGGGGGGGGGTGACATTATCTGCTTATCTCTGTTACCGGCACCATTGCTTTCACCCCCCCCCACCCCCTCCCCTCCCTCCCCCCTTCAGTAAATATCTCTCCATAGATCTCTCTCAGTAAGTAAGTGCCTGGCTAAAAGCGTAGGTCTATAAACATCTTGGGAGTTCTCGGGCTAAACTCTGAAGAGCTGCAACTGTGTTTCCAGAGATGAATCACAAACTGAAATTTATGGCTGTTCATGCCTGAGAAAACAGCCTCAAAAATGCAACCGCTTTCAAAGATTGCATATTCCTTTTAGATAGTGTACTTATGAAATTACTGTTTAGGGACAACCAATATTTACCGTGTCCTTTTAAACAATACTGAGGTGATAGTTCTTCACTGCTATTTCTGTCAGGCTATTGACCAAGGTCACAAAAAAACCTCTTTTTAAAGTTCAATAAATCTCAGTTGAAAAAACATTGACTGCTGGTATGCTAGCCTTCAGCACTTTCTGTAAATGAGTTGCTAAAAACACTAAAATTCTGCTTTACTTTAATGCACTTAAAAGGGTAACTGGATACTACTGAAAATTGCCAATAACAAGTCCTTTAAGAGTATTAATAAAATGAACTTTTATTGGGTCTTTTCAAGATCTTGACCCGCGGAGTCGCACTGCAGACGGGTTAACAGCAGGCTTTAGGCTGTTTGCACAGCGCCCGGCTTTTAATCATCCCGTCCGATACCGATCGTGGAACATCAGATAATCATCTTCCTCACATCTTCGTCCGCCGGTGTTTTATGGAGCTGAGAGCGGTCACAAGGTCTTATCAGATGAAGCGGGGGCGGGGCGTCGGGGTGGGGGGGGGGAGAGACAGAGAGCTGGAGATTAGACCCGCGCCTGGGGGCCGTTGCGTCCGGCCACCTGTCGCCGCCGGCGACGCTGGCCTCTGAGGGAAAGCAGACTTGTTCAAAGCCGGAGTATGAAAGGGCGAAAAACACACACAGACGCTCAGACATTTGTACCTCGTTGCGTTAAACAAACACGGATGGGTTCGGGGCGGGGGGGGGGCGGTGGCTGTGTTGCTCCTATCGAGCAGGTTCAGCGAAAGCCGGGGGCAGAAAGAGGGGATGGGCCGGGGGGGGGCAGAGGAACGAAATAAAAGGTGCAGAAAGGGAAGAGTAACCCGAGCCAGTGTAAACGCCGTCGCTGTTTCTGCAGAGTAATTAGGCGCAGCAGCACGGGCGCAAACAGATTCCCGTCAGTACGAGCGCCCTTAAAAAGGCCATTAGGGCGAGCTGCGCCCCCCCGGGCCAGACTGGCTGTCTGCTGAGGCGGGGTGGGGTGGGGGGCGGACGGGCAGGCACACACGGTTACCGCACTTTGCCGAAACCAGGGAGCTCCACGGTCGTGCTAACACCCCGGGTAATGGAGCTGACGCCACAGACCGGACGGGAAGGCCGTGGGGGGGGGTGTTGAGGCGAGGGGGGGATGTTGAGGCTGGGGGGGAGGTGTTGAGGCGGGAGGTCTTCGCGGCTGGTAAACTGCTGGAATTAATGAACGCTTTCAGGCCCCTGGGGACCCCCCGCAATAAAAGGATGAGCTGGTGTTCCATCGATCTCCCGCCTCCCCGGGTGGCCCGACGGTTCCTCCTCCCGATGGCGCAACACGATGCAGTGGCGGCGCTAACACGATGCAGCGATGGCGCTAACACGATGCAGCGATGGCGCTAACACGATGGCGCTAACGCGATGCAGCGATGGCGCTAACGCGATGCAGCGATGGCGCTAACGCGATGCAGCGATGGCGCTAACACGATGCAGCGATGGCGCTAACACGATGCAGTGGCGGCGCTAACACGATGCAGCGGCGCTAACACGATGCGCACGATGCAGTGGGCGCTAACGATGCAGCGATGCGCTAACGTGCAGCGGCGCTAAGCAACGATGCAGCGGCGCTAACGATGCAGCGATGCGCAAGCGATGCAGCGGCGCTAACACGATGCAGCGGCGCTAATGCGATGCGGCGGCGCTAATGCGATGCGGCGGCGCTAACGCGATGCGGCGGCGCTAATGCGATGCGGCGGCGCTAACGCGATGCAGCGGCGGCGCTCACGCGATGCAGCGATGGCGATAATGGCGGCTCTTTTCTGTAGACCTTGTGGGGTCTGAGGTCCTGGGAACGCTGTCCCCTGCTGGGCGCAAAAGTGCTCGTGGTCGACTCGCACCTACTGCTCTGGGACAGTTCAGGTGCTGGTATTGGGGTCCAGGTTCAGTTGCAGGTATTGGGGTACGGCGTCAGACTCTCCAATGTGTGCTCTGATAGAGAGGGAGAGAGAGGGGGATGATTGAGAGGTGAGAGAGGTAGAGAGGGGAGGGCAAGATAAAGAGAGGGGAGAGAAGATAGAGATAGAGGTGGGAGAGAGAGGGAGGGCAGCAGGGATGATAGAGATAGAGAGGAAGAGAAAGAAGGAAAAAACGAGAGAGAGGGGAGAGAGAAATAGAGGTAGAGAGGGGATAGATGAGGGGAAGATAGAGAGGGGGAGATAGAGCTAGAGAGATTGGGAGGGAGGGAGAAGGACATAGAGAGAGAGAGAGAGAGAGAGAGGGAGGGAGAAGGAAAGAGGGAGATAGAGGTAGAGAGATTGGGAGGGAGGGAGAAGGAAAGAGAGAGATAGAGAGGGAGGGAGGGTGGGTGGGTGGGAGAAGGAGAGAGAGGGAGGGAAGGAGAAGGAGAGAGAGAGAGAGAGGGAGGGAGAAGCAGAAGCAGAAGGTCTGGTTTGGCGCCTGCTCAGCCTCTGGAGAAGCAGCAGATAAAGACCTGCTGAATATTTCATGGGTGTGATTGACAGCTCCTCAGGGTTCTGGGAGTGGCATGGCGCCTACTTTACAACCTGGAGGAAATACTGAGACAGGCTTACACACATACCTCAACACACACACACACACACTTACCTCAACACACACACATACCTCAACACACACACACACTTACCTCAATACACACACACACCTACTCACACACACACACACTTACTTCAACACACACACACACACATACCTCAACACACACACACACCTGCTCAGACACACACACATACCTCAACACACACACACACACACACACACCCACAACACACACACACACACATACACTTACCTCAATACACACACACACACACACACACACACCACACACACACACATACCTCAACACACACACACACACATACGTCAGCAGACACACACACACACACACTTACCTCAACACACACACACACACACACACACACACCTACTCACACTCACACACACTTACCCACACTCACAGACACACACACACACACACACGCACATACCTACCCACATTCACAGACACACACACCTACTCACACACACTTACCCCAATACACACACACACCCCTCAACATGCCTATATGGTCATGTCAGACCGCAAAAGCATCTGATGAGACATTATTATTTTTATTATTATTATTATTATTATTATTATCATTATTATTATCATTATATAATATTATTGTTTGGCAGTGGCTATGTGATGTAGCAATATGATACCTTGGCAGTAAAATGATGGTACATTATCAAATAAATTATAGCTTCTGGTTAAGAAATATTATGTTAGTCGATCTTCTTTGCTTCCTTCACTTAGTGGTTCACACCGTTTGCGCTACACATTCACGCTATGCAGCTGCTTTATGGTCAGCTGTCTGTGCCTTCAGTGGTACCTGACTCTGTCTGGACGGTCAGCAAATACCAAAAACCTTCCCTTTAACTCACCCTGCTTTAAACCACTTCCTTTATTAACAATACAGCGATATCATTCACAAAATACTCAATGCTATCCGATGTAGCCGGTTCTCCTCAATTAGGATGTGATGGAAGTAATAAAATTCACACACCAACACATACCTATACACACACACACACTCACGCACACACCCACACGCGCACACACACATACACACACACACACAAGTGCACGCACGCACACTCACCGACTTGTGAGCTGTTTCTCACTGACATATCGGCTCCATGATAATTTGATAATTTCTTGTTTGATGTTACAATCAAATTATTCAATATATTTAATTAATGCATAAATATGGCTGTGTTTCCATTTCAGTGTTTTTTATTTTTATTTATTTAAATAATCTGAGTTTACCCTGAACAGAAAAGTTTAAAACTCCACATTTTAAAGAATTCTTTGTGTTTGAATGAGATCATTCATGTTCTCTGAAACCATTCCATGTTTCACTGTCGACTAAGGTATAGTTCTGTAAATGCACTAAAGTTCTCCTGATGTTTTTCAATCTCCTAAATGTATGGAACTTCCAAAAAGAGGCGGAGCCTCGAACAGAGGCGGAGCCTGCGAGTGCCGCTGTAATCAAATGCTGATAAGAACTGATCCCTCCATACTGCGGCTTGATCTGAAACACAGAAAGAAAACCATTAATAATTACACTGTCTCAGCCCCGAACATTACATAACTAATCCATCTTAAAATACGACAGTTGTTTGTACTGCTGAGTTTTTTTGAAAAGAAGAATAACACAGAGGGATTTATTGCAGGAAAAAGACGATCATTAAATGCTAACATTTCGCTGTACATGCCAGACCTGGGAACTCCCCCTAGCCTTTGCTTATTTTGGACTGTGGCGCTAGCGCGGTCGCAGGAGGGCTAAAACTCGCTCTGAAACTGAACAGACTCTAATGCTGATGAATGATGCGCGGTCTGCGGCGCAGATCAAAGCAGCGCTCGTGCAGAAAAACGCGCGCGTCTTCTTCCCTGCAGAAGACCAGGGGTCCAGAAATCCGCGGTAAGCTATGTATCGCGCTAGCTGCGATTGCACGCGATTGAGTATGTATTGCATGTATTACGCTGGCAGTAACCGGAGACGCAAGCAAAATGGATGTTTCTAGAACCTCGCGCCCAAGGTGTTGATATCTGCCTTCGAATCCGTCATCAGAACAGGCCCCCAAAATGCTGCATTTTCCAGTCACATTGTAGTTATTAAGGCTTACTGTATATGCCTTAGACAGGAAGTCAGTGCTAATGGTAGGAAATATGTCAGGAAACAATGACAGTAAGAATCAGGGTTTCCACCTTGATCAATTCCACACAAGGCTACAGTCAGTACTGTGGATATGCCGCATAGAAACACAGTTTTCCTTCCTCAACTGTGTATAGTGCGACCTTGTGAGGAGTTAACTCAATCTGGCAACACCGGCCTCCTCCTTAATATCATATCTACTGTACTAACACAGGTAATGTGGATTAGCCATAAACAATGTGCCTTAAATGCTAGCGAGCAGGAAATATATTCACTGTAATATTCATTGAATATTACTGCCCTGTAGTGCTCTGATCTTCTCTTACTGGTCTCATCATCAGGAGAGTTGGACAGTTTGCCTCCATTCATTTTTGCTTTTTATTTATTTACTTTTTGCTAATATTTCAGACAAGTAGAAAGCAGAGCACAGATGGTACCAGACAGAGATGGGGGTGGGCATTGGCATGGGGGGGGGGGGGGGTCAAACACCTATTTCCTGGGTGGAGTTACATATGGTTCAAGAGTCAGTCACCCTACGGTCTGCACCACATGTACTGCCCCCCTCCCCCAAATCAGTTTTAAAGAGGTGAACACCTGAACTGTGAAATTGCTAGTCCATAATGCTGCTTGGCGTGCAGCGGCGTACGTCTATGGTGTCTGATGAAGGAGAGGCATCCTGTCCGCCAGGAGGCCGTGATCCCAATCAGCAGGGATCATGGGTAATGGCTTCCAGAGCTACGCTGACGGGGCGCATCACATCTTGAGAACACCCGGAGGTCAGATGGAATTGGGGTGCCCTGGGGGGTGGGGTGGTGATTGGGGGGGGGGAAGCTGGGGGTCTCCCCTAAACAAACGCAGGCTACTGGGGCACGTGCGGCCTCCCCAAAAACACGCATCCGCTCCAAGCTGCTACCCCAGCCCACAGGGGTCACCTTCCGGGACAAAGCATTCACAGCAGCCTCCGGGCCGTGCGCTGCTAGCGAGCAGGAGATGATGTCACCGCTTGGTTGGACGTGCGAGACGAGAAATGCTGCTTAGGTTTCTGCCAGAGGTTTATTTTCCTGCCATGATGTCATTTCCTTGCTTGTATTTTGAGACAATGGAATGATGGGATGGAGGCTACTTGGTAAATACAACTCAGAGGTGAGTCGGATAAGTTGCACAATAATAATAATAATAATAATAATGATAATAATAATAATAATGATAATAATAATAGCTTTATTTGTATAACACCTATCATGCAGAGTGCAGCTTAAATTGCTTAACAGGAATAATAAAAACAAAGTTAGGCAGGGAAAAACATCATGTGTGATGCATGCCAAAGCCATGATAACTCTCACTGTGACAGCTCTCACTGAGAATGACAGCTCTCACTGAGAATGACAGCTCTCACTGAGAATGACAACTCTCACTCAGGCCAGTGTCGGTCCTGCTCAGTCCTGTTTCAAATGGGGAAAAAACCCTCTTTAAGCTAAAGCTGCTTTTTGCAGTTCTGTAGACTTCAAATGAGGACCGGTTGCAGCAGGGTGTTGGAGTTGAACGCAAGAGCATGGATTCTCAGGAGACACAGGTAACACAGCGTGATGACAACACGCTCTCTCCTTTCTCTACTCAAAAAAAGGGGTAAAAAAACAAACAAACCTTCAAATGCTTTTGTGATTGGAGCCTGTCACTGTAATTGTCCAATCAATCACTTCCTCTCCAAAAAGAGCTGAGGGACCCCTGTGGGTCTGTCCGTTCCGACCCGTCCGTAAGTCCAGCGCCAGACGGGACAGGACCTGCTCTCCACCCAACATCTCATTTATCTGCAGCCAGGGAATGCAGTGACGTCTAGGGGATTGGTTTGGGACTTCAGCCTCAAACCAGTGAATTGTTAGTTCTTGAGTGAATTCAGGAATGACTTCAGCGGGAGGTGAACCAACAATATTGTTTGTGCAAAAAAAAAGTTTATTAGATACACCATACAACTTTTTAGGTTTTGGATCAGCGAGTTCTCCATTTAGAGGAGAAGAGTGCTATCGGTTACCCTCATGCCAGTAAGGATCGGGACTTGAGTTAGTGTTCCGCTTTAAGATGCTCTGCAGCATGTTTTGTGGGCCGGAGTGCAATACTGGGTCTCAGTGGCTTGGGTTTATGGTTGTTCTGGGTAGATTGAGTTTGGTGTGTTTTAAAACACCCTGAAATGCATTATGGGAAATTGTAGGATCATTCGTTGTAGGATCATTCTCCTGTAATATTTCTTAAATCTGGACACATTTTGAACATCCTGTTTTATTCTCCAACAATAATGATGAAGGACAACATGCTGAAGAATGAAATATGGGTAAATATCTCCGTTAGGGTTTCCTTTACAAAGATTTGTTCAAGTATGCAAAAAAATGAGTTTGCATTCCTCGCTAAAGTTACATTTTTAGCTGTATTCAAGAAAAATGCTTCTGCTTCCAGTAACGCTATCTGTGGGACCAGTCCCAAGACTGGTGCATAGAGGGGGCGAGGCACTGGGGACAGTACGGTAAAAATCGCCTTACCACATCGCCCCCTCCTGGTCAGGAGGACATGCGAGGAAGTGCAGTGGCTGTGTTTGCAAACGGGGAGGGTTTCCTGGCTCTCGTCTGGCCGTCCCAGCCTGAAGCGCCGGGACTTACTGCACACGCCCAAGGGAACACGTTGACCTGTGTGAGGTGTTGACAACGTGCGTATGAACCTGAACTGTGTTAATGTTCTGGAGGTGAATTCATTTAAAATGCTGTTTCTGTTGGGCGGGTTCAGGGAGAAATCAAGGGAAGCGTATTTGGCGAATACAGAGTTGAATATGTCCGCCACGTAAGTGTCATTTACTTCTATTTAAAAAACTTACCGAGAGTTTATTTTCAAACATGTTCAGTTTAACCTTTAATTTCAAACACAACAGGTTAATTTCAAATTGATGTCGCGTTCTAACGAGCAGCTAATCAGAAGCAATTAAGGAGCGACGCCGGCGATTTCCTTTCATCCGGAGAGCGGGCCCGAGGGGTCGTCCTGACAGCCGCGAACACGCAGTCGGCAGCGCACCAGTTATTCTACATCTCCGCCGCCGCCCTTCGGCCTCCTGGGCTGGAGCAAGCCCGGGCCCTGCTCCACGGATCGGCCGGGAGGGAACCGCTTCGGGGGGGTTTCGAGTTTTTTTTTGGGGGGTTTCGAGTTTCTCCTCTCTTCACATGACTCGCCCCGTCTTGTCACCTTTCAGAGCGAAATTTGTGCTCGCCCCCCCCCCACAAACTAAAACAAACAGAACATCACTCTCCCCGACAGGCAAGCTTCCAGCGGACGGAAATTTAAGAGGCCAGATTAAAGGAGAAGAAGACCACACTTGGGGGGCGGAGCCCTGCGGTTTGAAGAGTTCAAAACAGACAGTGATTGACAGCTGGGATACTGATCGCAGTGTAGATTTACGCCCCCTGTCTATTAATAGTGGGTCTGTGCACTTGTCATGAGGAAGGAATTTTAAAGTGAAATATTTTGACCATTTTTTTCTTTATTTGATCCCCAATCCAGGTTCTGTGATTTACTATTGGGAAAGAGGCTAATTATCTTATTATATTGCATATTTTCTTTTTAAAAAAGGAGAGAGTGGACAGTCTGTCCCCTGTGTGTGTTTTTCACTTTATTCAGACGGGAAAAGCAGAGAGGGTTACAGACAAGGTTTGGGATCACAGAAAGTGCCCTGACAGGAAATGAACCCCCCAGCTATATTAGGGTGCTGGGGGGGAAGGGGGGGTTGTACATAGTGGTTGTACATGGGGGTTGGGGATTTCTGTGTACATTAGAAAGCCAAAGTTTGGACACCACTTGTCAAATTGCATGTTTTTTGAATTTCTAAGTGAAAGTAAGTTAACAGTAAGGTAACAACCCATGTATGGTAAAAACGTAAACATGATTTTCATGCTAAATTTTTTCTATTTCCTGAATTTAACACTATGAAAAGAAATTCTAAATTATATTTATCCCTTTCTTATTTTTCCTTTTTTTGTCTAACATCCAAATCAATACATTTTTTTATTTGCTTAAAATTTGTTCTTCCAAGTTAAGGAATAAGGTGCCATCGTAGACAAATAGCACGTCAACAGCAGTCTCCCTTCTGACATGTCTAATCACTATTGTCACCGAGGCTAACCTTAAGCTCTGTCTTAGCTAATGTCATCGAGGCTAACCTTAAACGCTCTCTTAGCTAATATCACCGAGGCTAAACTTAAGCTCTGTCTTAGCTAATGTCATCGAGGCTAACCTTAAGCTCTGTCTTAGCTAATGTCACCGAGGCTAACCTTAAGCTCTGTCTTAGCTAATGTCATCGAGGCTAACCTTAAGCTCTGTCTTAGCTAATGTCACCGAGGTTAACCTTAAGCTCTGTCTTAGCTAATGTCACCGAGGCTAACCTTAAGCTCTGTCTTAGCTAATGTTATCGAGGCTAACCTTAAGCTCTCTCTTAGCTAATGTCACCGAGGCTAACCTTAAGCTCTCTCTTAGCTAATGTCACCGAGGCTAACCTTAAGCTCTCTCTTAGCTAATGTCACCGAGGCTAACCTTAAGCTCTCTCTTAGTTAATGTCACCGAGGCTAACCTTAAGCTCAGTCTTAGCTAATGTCATCGAGGCTAACCTTAAGCTCTGTCTTAGCTAATGTCGCCGAGGCTAACCTTAAGCTCTCTCTTACAGAGCGAGTAAAGGGCCTGCTCGTGGAGGAGCCGGCGTTACAGAGCGAGTAATGGGTCTGCTCGTGGAGGAGCAGAGCGAGTAAAGGGTCTGCTCGTGGAGGAGCCGGCGTTACAGAGCGAGTAAAGGGTCTGCTCGTGGAGGAGCAGAGCGAGTAAAGGGCCTGCTCGTGGAGGAGCAGAGCGAGTAAAGGGTCTGCTCGTGGAGGAGCAGAGCGAGTAAAGGGTCTGCTCGTGGAGGAGCCGGCGTGCTTTAGATGCTTTATGGTGCATTTCGGGACGGGAACCCAGCAGGGATCGCGTGCGGAACCGGCGGACAAAGGCCAGGCGGTGATGGGGAAAACAGAGCCGGGTTTTTTCCTGTCCTGCAACCGAAAAACCTACAGAGCCCCCCCTTCCCTTCCCCCCCTCCCCCCCCCCGGGAATCTCCTTATTCCCAAGAATAAGATTTAGCACCTTGGATGCGAAGTTCTCTTTTCCGCGGGACAAAAAAAAATCTAATGGGGTGCATGGAGTGGAAACAAATCAAATCTGCGCAGACCGCTCTGTTGCTCTACGCTTGATTAATGTGGCCTGGTCAGGTATCGGCTGACAGGAGCTGCTGGCTGAAGGCCTGTTGGTACTTTGAGTCATTTAGCACTGACACAAAGGCATGCGTTTGATTGAAAACACCCATTCACTTGCCGGGGAAGTGAACCCTAGACTACAGACCCATAAAAAGGGACTCGCTGGTCCTTTGGACAAACCGGACGGGCGTACAATCGCATGGAGTCTTTTTTCGTTCTTCGCTCCAGACTGGACTGTGTCGGTTCGGCGAAAACCCGCCCGTCCGCCTGGGATCGCCGCCCGTCTCCGCCGTCCCGCCGCGCTGCTCGACAGAAGCCCGGAGCTCGTCACCGCGGTGGGGGGGTCCGGCTGCCGGGAATCAAGGTTGAAAAGGAGGTGGTGTGGGGCAGGGCGAGGGCGGGGGGCGGGGGGGCGGGGTGGAACTGGAGCACCATGTTGCGGATTTTCAAGGTCCTGTTGTGGCTGACTCACAGGTTTTGGGGGGGGTGGGGGGCGGTCCTGGAGCCTGAGCCTCGGGTTTGAGACGGCCTCCCCAGAGAGAGCCCCCCCCCCACCCCCCGCGCTTTCATCTCCGGCACCCGGGTCACTCTCAGAGCAGGGCAGAAATACAGCTCAACTGCTTCGCCCACTCCCCACCCTCTGCTGTCTGCAGGTCGCCGTGGCAGCGCGGCTACAGCCGCTGACTGTTTGCATCTTGGAGGGACACCAATTTCCTCTTCTAATCATGACATCATCCCGGCCCAAATAGTTAAAGATGTTTGCCAGGCCGTGCTCCCCACCCCCGACCCTAAATTAGGCAGCTTGCAGTCTGCAGGCTTCCTTCCCTGTTACGCGTGTCCCAGCCCTGGACCTTCTCATTTCCTCTTTCTTCCATACGTGCGTGTGTGTGTGTGTGTATATGTGTGTGTGTGCGTGCGTGCATACGTGTGTGTGCATGTTTGTGTGTGTGTGTGTGCGCGTGCGTGCATACGTGTGTGTGTATGTGTGTCTGTGTGTGTGTGCGTATGTGCATGCATACGTGTGTGTATGTGTGTCAGTGTGTGTGTGTATATGTGTGTGTGTGCGCGTGCGTGCATACGTGTGTGTGTGTATGTGTGTCTGCGTGTGTGTGTGTGTGCGCGTGCGTGCATACGTGTGTGTGTCTGCGTGTGTGTGCACGTGCGTGCGTGCGTGCTTACGTGTGTGTGTGTTTTCTGTTGTGTGTGGGAGTGCACGTGCGTGCGTGCGTGCATACGTGTGTGTGTGTTTTGTGTTGTGTGTGGGAGTGCTGTGGTTCACGTCCTCAAATCCTGGCTGATTGAGCAGGTGTGTGTGTGCACGCTTGTGCGTGGGCGTACGCAAGACTTGTATCTACATGTAAAAGAGGCCATTGTGTGTATGCATCATCCCACAAGTACTTTTATAAATAATATGTATGTACTGTACACTCTGTTTGATTGCATGTGCATGAACATGTGTGCATGTAAATTATGCATGTTTGTTGTGTATCCTCTCATGCATCACGTGTGTCTGTAGTTTGCGGGATGTGTACCTCCGTGAACATATCTGTGTTTTGTGTTCGTGTTTGTGTATGAAATGAGTGATACAGATGCCTGTGTTAGTGTGCGTGTGCTTTCTGTGAATGTGCCTTTGGATAGTATGCGGCAGTATGGGTCATTTTGACTATAACTATGTGTGCATATTGTGCGTGCGTTTGCCTGTTAGCATTCTGCTTTTGTGTTGAAATAGAATTTGTGTTTGTGTGTGTGCGCACGTGCACGCGTGTGAGTGGGGGGGGGGGGTCGTAATGTGGCTCACGTCCTCGGAAGCTAGCTGCATGTGTGTGTGCGTGTGTGTGCGCGCGCTCTGAGCGCGAGGTAACTCAGGAATAGAAGCCAGTGTAATTGCGAGCTGTGCCCTTCCCGTGATGAAAGGCTTCTCCCCGATGGGGGGAAGATTAGAGCTGGCCCCCGGCCGGTTAAGAGCAGTTAACCCAACCCAGAGCCCCCGTTCCACTCCTATCCATGTGTGTAGCTCCAGTCAAAACAGCATAAGTTGCGCATGCAATCATTTCTCTGTTCTGTAGTGCGTCGCCAATTTCTGCACATTTTTTGTACTGATTCATCCTTGTAAATACATTTTATCCCATGCCTGAGTGATGCTGTAACTTAAAGGGGAAAAACGCCGTTTTCATTGAATGATTCTTTGCTGATTAGCGTCTATTAATATCGACGCTTCAATGGTGTTTGTGCACATTTCTCAAACAGCCTACGCAGAGAACATTGAATCGAGTACAAAGCGCGGTGTTAATTGCATTGTTAAGCCACGACTGTGATCTGTCGTCGCCGGGAAGTAAGACAATGTTGCTCGCAAAAAATCCAGAGGTGCCGTTAAATGTGGAGCCAGCGAAATAGGTGCGGCGGGGTCGTAATTACGCGGAGTGGAGAAATCCAGCTTTAGGTTCCAACTCCCGTGAGAACACTGGTATCTTCCGGCCGTGAAGGTCGCTTTGTGGGAGAAAGCGCGAGGAAAGGGGTTTAAAAAATTCGTCATCGTATTAAAAAAAAAGAAAAGAAAAAAAAACATGAAAAATATTAAAAGCGTTCCTTTGATCCCTCAATCTCCACCACCTCTTCCAATATAAACAGCTTTGTATGTCGTGTAGTGTTTCTGCGTATTCTCTAGATTTACGCTTTTCATTGTGTACTCGAGCAGCGCGACAGCCGGGGAGGAGCCGTCTGTTAAACCAGGCTCCTTTTGACAGTCATGATATTAGGCTCAAACGCGCATGTGTTTCCCATAAAAGTGTACTTTATTGGCTTTGTATGACAGGGGTGGTTCTACAAGACCTTTTTGATGTTGTATCTGTACTTCGTCCCTCAAAGCAACAGATCCTTCAGACCCTGTTTGAGAAGCGAGCAGTCACAGATCAGTGAAGAACCGCGCACTCCGCGCGGCTGTCTGGCTGGAAGGAGTCTCGCGCCTTGTTAAACTGCCCCCCAACGTACCGTTGCGTAAATGGACTGTGGTGCCAAGGAACGTCTGTTCATATGTACATAAAATATTTATAAAGACCTTCTATATTGCGAGGTCCTGCTTTGCAGACCTGCTGATATTTAAATTTGAATGAATTGAATGTTAAGGTGGTTTCTGACAGTACAGTAGGCCTGTAACTGAACAGGATGTGCGACTTAAAGCTAACTGTTACTTTTTATCTCCGTTTTTATTTTCACAGATAGCACGACTTCCTACCGATGAACAACTTCATAAAATTAGAAAGGAACATATATAGGCCCGTATAGTACTGCATATCTGTACATTGTTTGTTTCCATTTGACCATTTTGGCTACAGTCGATGCACTGTAAAATAGAATGTAGAATTTTGTATTGAGGAGAACTTTGCGATTATTTTGTGATATTTGCTTTTTCAAGAGAATTTAGTCAAGTATATTAAAACAACACAATTTTATCCCCGTTATCATTTAATGTGGTTTCTGACAGCTTTATTATTTATTTAAGTATTTTCTGTTTCTAGTACACATTGAAATTTTAGTATGAGTCTGCACTATTTCTGGGCACAAAAAAGGAACATTTGCTTCCTTCTGTTTCTAGTACACATTGAAGCTTTAGCATGGGTGTGAGCTTGTATTTCTGGGAACAAAAAAAAAGGGATAATTTGTGAGGAATTTAATTCTTTCCAGCCCGCTGTTCACAGCGTATCCAGTAGACAGCTGGGCGCCCTGTACAGTTGGGATCTGAGACCTTGATAACCTGCGCTTTGATTTACGGACAGCGAGGGCTTTTTTTGCAGTCACCTAATGAGGGAAAACTGGAGCGTCGACATGTTTAAATACCGAGAGCCATCTGCGTCTCTCCGGCAGATGCAATTCATCAAGATAATTCTATTTCCGTTACATCCCAGCGCAGTGGTGCCCTTTTCACCCCCACCCCCCACCCAATCTCAGAAATGTCAGCGTTCTTCATTTCGTAAAAGTTTGTAAATTGTTGTCAGAAATGCTCAACGCCCTCTTTTCGTGGACAATTGATGTGAAGGATGATTTATAGAGTGACTCTGGAATTCGTGTATGAGGGGGGAAGCTACCTGCTGTGGAAGAATACAGGTAGATTTCTAATACTCTGGAAGTCTGTTTATGATTTTTTTTTTTACAAAAGAAATAATAATCTTCAGTGTGCTGTAAATGCCTTGCAACAATATTGACAGCTTATATTTTGTTGCTTTTTTGTCATTTATTTTTGTTGTATATGTGACATATTTGAAATATTTGAAATATTTTCAAATATACATATAAAATACAATGGTGATAAAATTATTTGGGCATTTGTGTAAATTTAGATTTGCAGGTAATGTAAATCTGATTTTTATTATACAATACGAAGCATTTTACCCTTCCACTGTATTGCTAGTTTTGAGCGATTTAAAAGGACATTTTTTGAAATGATGGTGGTGGCGGTGGTGTGTGTGTTTTCATACTGAAGTCACGTTAAAGAAAATTGAAGTCAAAGGGTTGAATAAATTTGCACGTTTCCTTTTTTCCTCCTCGTCCGACATACATAGTTTACGATCCCGAACGGGCTCTGTCACCCCGTTGCGACCCTCCCCTCCCCATTCCGAGCTGAATACTCTGCTCTCTTTACAGGAGGTCATGCAGAGTTTTGGCGGTAGGGGCCTGGCTGTGTCTAGGCCCAGACTCTGGCTTCTGGCAGGAATGTGATGATAGGTAAGCATTTCTGAAGTCATCAATGTAGAAAAATCCAAAACTGGTAAATGGAAACAATCAAAATTCATGAACGAGTGCCAGGTGTCTGTGCTGAACTTAAAAAAGGATCGTTTTATTATGTGAGACTCTCTCTCTCTCTCTCTCTCTCTCTTGCTTTCGCTCTATCTCTGCTTTTCTGTTTCTCTCTCTCTCTCTCTCTCTCTCTCCCTCTCTCTCTCTCTCTCTCTCTCTCCCCCGTCTCTTGCTGCTTGTCAGAGGTCTTTCAGGACCAGCGCTGTGTGGAAATGAGATCTTGTAAGCCTCTTCATTCTTTCTCTGTCTCTCTTAAAAGTGCGAGGGGAGGAGAGGCGACTAGGGGTGCAGTGGGAGGTGAAGTGGGGGTAGTGGAGGAGAGGCAACTGAGGGTGAAGTTGGGGGGGGGGAGTAGGGGTAGTGCCGTGGCGACAGCAGGGCTTTGGCCATGTTCCTGTTGGTAAACTTTCCCCCTTCTGATCCTTCACCCGGGGAGCTTTTCGGGGAACGCTTTGCCTGAAAACGTCACACACACACACACGCACACACACACACACACACACGCACGCACACACACACACACACACACACACACTGTAATCCTGAAGCCTTCGCGGTTTGTTCGCTGCTGGGGGACGAGGTGATTCGCTGAGAGGGCGAAACCCGCCTCCCGCGCTTTGATTGACGGGAGCTGACGCACGGCGATCCACCGCGCCGTGAGAAAAGAGGACGAGGCGGGGTTCGCCGCGTCGCCCCGTCAGAGAGCGCCCCGCCGCGGTCACGTGACCACGCGCGTCTGCCCCCCCACCCCCGACCCTGCACGCGTCACGTAGAGCGCATACCTGCGTGGCAGAGGGCCCTTATCGGGAGTGATTTACTCAGCCGCCATTTTACAGGCTGCTCACGCGGGCGATCACGTGACCGGGGAGATCAGGTGACCGAGTTGACCGGGGAGATATCAGGTGACGGGGGAGATGACACGACCGAGTCGCACGTGGTGGAAACGCACGTCCTTCTGGTTTTTTTGGTTCCCTCATCACAGTTTTGTGGCCCGGAGTATGAGCTATGATGGGAAGATGGGGGGGCCGGGGGGGTGGGAAGAGGGGCGCCAACCCCCCCCTCAGACTCTGGTCTGGGACCCCTCCCTCGGAGGAGCTGTGGAAGGCTGTCGCCTGGCGTCGGGTCCGTCTGGCCGCCCTCAGCCAATCGGCTCGTTTCGGTGCCCCCCCGACCCGCTCCCTTCCTGCGCGCCGCTGGGCGCGAGCGTCTGCCGCCCGCCCTGCCATTGTCCGCTAATTTTAGACGCCATTATTCGCCGCGGCGACCGCGCGAGGGGCGGAGTCACTTTCACATTCGGCACCTCGCGGGCCCCCCCACAGGAAGTCTTTCCCTGTGCGCTGGATCAAAGGTCCCTTCCATTGTGACCGGCTTCCTCTCGCCCGTTTTAGCTCTGAACGTTTGTTGTTTTTTCTCACCCCCGCCCTGCCCCCCCCCCGTCCTCTCCTGCGCTTCGACACCCGCCCCACCCCAGCCCCTACCCCCACTGCACACCGTCCCCTGTTCGCTCTGGACGGGGGTGCGGTGGCTGCCGACCGTGAGAATCTGAACTTTCACCTTGGCGTCCGGGGGCTAGAGAATTATGGGAATCTGAAGATATGCAGGGACCTGTGTTCCTCATCTCGTCCGCCACTCAAACTGAGGGACATGCCTCTAAGTTCTATTTCTCGTCGCACGTTATGCAGTTTGTGTCCTGGACCTCTTATGACAGCTTTAGCGCAGATGTTTAATACGTTAGCGCTTATGCCTCTCCTGCAATATCTGATTATTTGTCAGTGTGAAAATGTTGAATGCCTCACTTTATATGACTTATCCTAACACGTACTTTGGTTATTTATCACACCTGTAAGTCATAGAACCTTCAGGGTTCTCTATAACTATCAGGCTACCTAACGCGGGTTATTTGAAGCATTCATTACGTCTTTCTCAGGTCCAGAAAACGTAAACTTAAATCACTGCACTTAGGAAAAGAATATCGCGGTGCGCATCACCAACAAAACGTTAATGGCCTGCACGCGCACAGTAAGACTGAACGCAAAATTCGTAAAAAAAAAAAATTCTGGTCTAAAAAAAAAGGCCAAAACCATTTTTTTTTTCAAAATCGTCTGCGCACAATGTTTCACGTAATAAGCATTACGGCACAAATGCGTCATGTGGAAACCAGTTGTTCTGAGCTGGTCATAATATGTGCATACTGTGTTAATGATGCAACACATCACGGCTACATGCTACAATAAATTCTGTTTGAGCAGAATGCAGCCGGAAAGCCGATAGCCGCAGGTCGTTGTGGTTTATGCGCACTGTAATATCTCAGCGAAGTTCAGCGGGTTCACTCACCTAGTTTCTTTCGTTTTTTTTTTTGTTTTGTTTTTGTTTTTGTTTGTTTCTTATGATCTAAGCGACGGTATGTGCGTGCATCGGCTCGTGATCCCGACTCGCTCCTGAATGATTAATGAGGGGGAGTTACGCTGTTGTGATCTAAATGCGTCGGTCTAACTGCGTAACGGCAGAACACAGTTCAGGCTCCATTTAAAGTCGGCTCTGCTCCCCCCTCCTTTAATGCTTTCGTGCTTTTATTCTCTGGCTAGCGCGTAAACACGGGCGCGCAAAAACCAGTTAATAAGTGATGTCACAGTAACCTCTCGTGCGCAACACAAGTTGAACAGGTTTTTTCTCTCTCTCTCGCCCCATAAATTGTGGATAGAAAACTGAATTACACGCGCTATGGGAGCGTGTCTCGAGGCACTGATTTAATAACGAGCGTGACCGGGACTGCGTTACCCCGCCTGCGTGGAATGAGGTTGGCAGTGTAGTTTGGGTGGGGGGAGGGGCGTGGCGGAGGTGTGCTGCGTGCCAATGAGCCATTCCTCCCATTGGCCGCTGACTGCCCCAAAAACCGGCGAACGGACTGGAGCTGTGCCTCGCATGTTGTAGGTCTCACGGCGCGCTACAGGGAATAATTCTGTAGCCGAGGTTTCAGAAACATCACATGACATGTCACAGAACTGTCCCAGCTTGCGTGTGCCAGTTTGTTCAGGCGGCACGGTGGTGCAGCGGATAGCACTATCGCCTCACTGCAAAAGGGTCCCAGGTTTGAATCCCGACCGGAGCCTTTCTGTGCAGAGTTTGCAGGTTCTCCCTGCGCGTGCGTGAGTTTCGTACCGTAATCCAAGGTTGGATTAGGCTAACTGGGGGGCATTAACATGACGTTGCTGTAGAAGAGCATGCATGCTCAGTCAACCTACCCTTGTATAAATAAAGGTAAATAAATACAAATTACACAATTGAAAGCTGCAGCTCCATCAGGAAGACGCTGGCGAATCAGTGGCGAACGGTGACTTCATGGATCAGGGTCGTTCTCCTGAGCTCAGCCCAGTCCTCTTTCCCTCAACCTGTGTGAACTCCTCAGTCAGGAGTAAGGGTTATAGCAGGGTTTGAGCAGTATGTGTGTGTGAGTGAACACCTCAGTCAGGAGTTAGGGCTGTGGTTATAGCAGGGTTTGAGCAGTGTATGTGTGTGAGTGTGTGTGTGTGTGTGTGTGTGTGAGTGATCACCTTAGTCAGGAGTTAAGGCTGTGGTTATAGCAGGGTTTGAGCAGTGTATGTGTGTGTGTGTGTGTGTGTGTGGAACTTGTATACTACTTTTTGTGGTGTGGAAAGTCCCCACAAGGAAATTAGTGTTTGGTGTGGACCTTTTGTGGTCCCCCAGGTCAAGAGGCTGTTTTAAGGGTTAGGATTAGGGTTGGGTGAACTAAGGTTAGGGTTAAGGTTGGTATGAGTTGAGAGTTGTGGGTTAGGTGTAGGTGTTGGATGAATGTAGTCAATGGGTATAGCAGGTATAGCAGTGTGTGTGTGTGTGTGTGTGAACACCTTAGTCAGGAGTAAGGGCTGTGGTTATAGCAGGGTTTGAGCAGTGTGTGTGTGTGTGTGTGTGTGTGTGAACACCTCAGTCAGGAGTAAGGGCTGTGGTTATAGCAGGGTTTGAGCAGTGTGTGTGTGTGTGTGTGTGAACACCTCAGTCAGGAGTAAGGGCTGTGGTTATAGCAGGGTTTGAGCAGTGTGTGTGTGTGTGTGTGTGTGTGAACACCTCAGTCAGGAGTAAGGGCTGTGGTTATGCAGGTTTGAGCAGTGTGTGTGTGTGTGTGTGTGTGTGTGTGTGAACACCTCAGTCAGAAGTAAGGGCTGTGGTTATAGCAGGGTTTGAGCAGTGTGTGTGTGTGTGTGTGTGTGTGTGTGTGTGAACACCTTAGTCAGGAGTAAGGGCTGTGGTTATGGCAGGGTTTGAGCAGTGTGTGTGTGTGTGTGTGTGAACACCTCAGTCAGGAGTAAGGGCTGTGGTTATAGCAGGGTTTGAGCAGTGTGTGTGTGTGTGTGTGTGAACACCTCAGTCAGGAGTAAGGGCTGTGGTTATAGCAGGGTTTGAGCAGTGTGTGTGTGTGTGTGTGTGTGTGTGTGTTGTCGTGTGTGTGTGTGTGTGTGGTTGAACACCTCAGTCAGAAGTAAGGGCTGTGGTTATAGCAGGGTTTGAGCAGTGTGTGTGTGTGTGTGTGTGTGTGTGTGTGTGAACACCTCAGTCAGGAGTAAGGGCTGTGGTTATGGCAGGGTTTGAGCAGTGTGTTGGGCGGGTGGCTCCGCCCCCTTGTGCTAATTGCAGCCCTGGGATTAGCACAAGCCCCGGTCCAGGTCACACCCTCACCCCCCCCCCCCAGCTGCTGCAGGGCCTGGTCGGCCCTCTTAAAACCCGCTGCTACCCAGAGGCCCGTAAACATAACACTTCATAAAAGCCCCAGCCTGCGGACCGCGCCACAGCGGGGTTTTCAGGGGACAGAGTCGCGTGGAGATCCTTCAAAGCCCCCCCCCCCCAGAACCGCCTCCCCACCCCCCACTGCCCGCTGTTCTCAGAGCAGGAGATACCCCTGGCATCTATCATAACTGTCTGTTCAAAAAAAAACCCAAAAGCACATCTCCTTTTCGTTCTCGTGTGGCGTGAATCACGCCCGAAATTTGTCCTTTAAAATCGCAAATCAAATGTTTGAATTTCTTAAACTGCTTTCAAAGGATATAGTGTGAAATCGCAGGATCACAAGCATGACATACGTGTTACTTCAATCAGTTATAGCCCCCAGTAAGAGTTGGGGGGGGGGCGACTGCAGCGTCCCCGGCAGCTGCCGCCAGGCTGGAGACGGCGTGCCGTGCGGACGAGGCGGGTTTAACGCCGATCGCCGGCACAGCTGCAGCCCGTCTGACACACTCTCCACACATAAGAGGTTTACATATAGATTACAGAGGAGCACAATGAGAGCGCTGTGGCCCACCCAGCCCGCAGGGCCCAGAGCTAAAGGATTCAGCACAGGCCCAGAGCTAAAGGACTCAGCACAGGCCCAGAGCTAAAGGACTCAGCACAGGCCCAGAGCTAAAGGACTCAGCACAGGCCCAGAGCTAAAGGACTCAGCACAGACCCAGAGCTAAAGGACTCAGCACAGGCCCAAAGCTAAAGGACTCAGCACAGACCCAGAGCTAAAGGACTCAGCACAGGCCCAGAGCTAAAGGACTCAGCACAGGCCCAGAGCTAAAGGACTCAGCACAGGCCCAGAGCTAAAGGACTCAGCACAGGCCCAGAGCTAAAGGACTCAGCACAGGCCCAGAGCTAAAGGACTCAGCACAGACCCAGAGCTAAAGGACTCAGCACAGACCCAGAGCTAAAGGACTCAGCACAGGCCCAAAGCTAAAGGACTCAGCACAGACCCAGAGCTAAAGGACTCAGCACAGGCCCAGAGCTAAAGGACTCAGCACAGGCCCAGAGCTAAAGGACTCAGCACAGACCCAGAGCTAAAGGACTCAGCACAGACCCAGAGCTAAAGGACTCAGCACAGGCCCAAAGCTAAAGGACTCAGCACAGACCCAGAGCTAAAGGACTCAGCACAGGCCCAGAGCTAAAGGACTCAGCACAGGCCCAGAGCTAAAGGACTCAGCACAGGCCCAGAGCTAAAGGACTCAGCACAGGCCCAGAGCTATTTATAGCCAGACCATTAATAAAACGAAAAACATTTTGTATCATTCACTAAAGGTGGTTTTAAGCTGTGTGATCATGAATGTATTTTGCCCTGAAGCCGCTCTGGGTGACATTGTTGATGCTTTTTTTTTTTTTTTTTTTTTAAAGAACCCGCAGTGTTCCCCTCCAGTACCTGCTCTGGAATGTTCTGGCAAGCTGGGCCATCTCTGGGGATGCATACCTGCGCTGGCCTGGTTCTGCGGGAGAAAGGTAGGCATGGGACAACTCAGCTGTGCGTACTGTGCAGCCAATCAGGGCTTTGCGTTAGTGTGACTCAGTTGTGCGTACTGTGCAGCCAATCAGGGCTTTGCGTTAGTGTGACTCAGTTGTGCGTACTGTGCAGCCAATCAGGGCTTTGCGTTAGTGTGACTCAGTTGTGCGTACTGTGCAGCCAATCAGGGCTTTGCGTTAGTGTGACTCAGTTGTGCGTACTGTGCAGCCAATCAGGGCTTTGCGTTAGTGTGACTCAGTTGTGCGTACTGTGCAGCCAATCAGGGCTTTGCGTTAGTGTGACTCAGTTGTGCGTACTGTGCAGCCAATCAGGGCTTTGCGTTAGTGTGACTCAGTTGTGCGTACTGTGCAGCCATCAGGGCTTTGCGTTAGTGTGACTCAGTTGTGCGTACTGTGCAGCCAATCAGGGCTTTGCGTTAGTGTGACTCAGTTGTGCGTACTGTGCAGCCAATCAGGGCTTTGCGTTAGTGTGACTCAGTTGTGCGTACTGTGCAGCCAATCAGGGCTTTGCGTTAGTGTGACTCAGTTGTGCGTACTGTGCAGCCAATCAGGGCTTTGCGTTAGTGTGACTCAGCTGTGCGTACTGTGCAGCCAATCAGGGCTTTGCGTTAGTGTGACTCAGCTGTGCGTACTGTGCAGCCAATCAGGGCTTTGCGTTAGTGTGACTCAGCTGTGCGTTCTGTGCAGCCAATCAGGGCTTTGCGTTAGTGTGACTCAGTCGTGCGTACTGTGCAGCCATCCGATTTGCAATAGTGCATCTTTATTTTTATTTTATTTTATTTTATTTTATTTAACCATTAACTTTTACCCAGGGTAGGTTCACTGAGCACGGATGCTCTTTTGCAGGAACGCCCTGCTTCACACTCATACACATTCACACCTGGGAGCTGCCCAGTACAACCACAATCCTCTATTGTTGGCCACTGAGCAGCTCCACGCATCTCAGTCATGCGAATGGAGCAGCCAATCAGAGCTTTCATTAGTGTGACTCAGCTGTGTGTACTGTGCAGCCAATCAGGCTGTGCAGCCAATCTTTGCATTGGTGCATCTCAGTCATGTGTACGGCATAGCTAATCAGGGTGTAGTTCACATAGCCAGACGATAGCAGGTTAAATTGGGTTTCAGTGCCTGCTATTTCTGCTGAGCTGAAATGCAGGTAATTTAAATAAGTTCTATTTATTATTTTATTAAAAGTTGTTTGGTGGCTGTTTTGGATATAGGGTCAGCCATGTTTTTAGAAATCCATTCTGGCATCAGTGCTGATGGTTTGAAGTGTATGAGTCTTCAGCTCCCCCCCGTCTCTACGGTACCCCCACCCTAACCCCACCCCTCCCTGCCTTGCCTGCTTTGGGCTTGGTTCTTGAGTTTTTTTTTAACTCTCACTGGAGCCCTGGTTCTTTCCCACTCTCTGTCCTGCAGAAGCTCTTCGTTGGGACGGCGCATATGCCCTCTGCCCCGTTACAGGTTAGCGGGTCACACCCCATTCCGGTACGGCGCAGAGACCGCAGGGTCTACATCAGGGCGACGTCACAGCGTCACCGGGCGGATCTGCTGGAGAGCGTCAGCGGGCAGGTAGGCTATGACTTTCCTCATCGCTCACGGGGGGGCTTATCAGGCACCTGAGATTAGCCTGAAACCGCTGCGGAGCACCCTGGCACATTACAGCCGCTACGTAGCGCAGCTAATGGCTCCAGACTGTCAAAAAGAGGCAGCTGGCTGCATGCGTGCACTAATGCATGCTAATACACGCTAACACAAGCGAACCAATGCTAATGCACGCTAACTCATGCTAATGTATGCTAACGCTCGCTAATCCATGCTAATGCACGCTAAAAAAGCAAAACGTTCCTTTGAAGTTTCAGATTTTAAAATGTTTTTTTTTTTTTTTGCTTTTGTTTGTACCACACGGTTTACAACACCAAAAAGTGTGAGGTTCACGTCTGAGAAAGCGTTAGCGATTAACGAGCCGCGAAAGCGTACGCGAAGAAAAACCGAGCAGCTTCGCCCAGTCCTCCGCTGTCTCCGCCCCGACCTCAAGTGGGGGATTTTTTTTTTAAATGTCAACAACAAAAAAAAGCCTTGGACCTTGGGCTTGAGAACACGGCGAGGCTTCAAAGGGCTGGGGATATGAAAGCGGGCGCCCTGGCTCTCTGGGGCAGGAGGGTCCGCGGTCGGTTGGAAGGCCCGATGCCATTAGCGTGCGTAATGAGCCGGCGGGGAGCGCCGGGGTCCACATTGTGTACGCAGCGTTTACTCCGCCGCAGGAAGCTGATTACAGCGGCCGGCGTTCCCCCCCCCCATACCCCGCCCCCCACACCCCCCACCCCCCACCCCCTCTCGAAATCTCGCTCCGCGATTCCCCCGCTGCACGGGCGGAAGAATAGGTGCACAATTAAGGTGGGCCAGAGGCTGGGCGGGGGATGGGGGTGGGGGTGGGGGTGCTGTTTGATGTACCCCTGGAGTGGCTTGGGCGTGGGGGGGGGGCAGGAGAGCCCAGGTTCGGGGGGCTCCCGGATTTGCCGATTTCTGAAGCGTCATTAGCTCCGGGCAGAACACAAAAGCCAGGCTGTAAAATAAGATGCTGAAGGGTACAATGTGCCAGAAATAATGTTTATCTTCAACCCCCCCGCCTCCCCCCTCCCCAAAGGCAATAGACCTCATTATCTCCAGGAAGGCCCTGACAGGGGACTGCATTTCACCCCCCTGCCTGCCCATACATCATTATTATTATTATTATTATTATTATTATTATTATTATCATATCTAATATTTATATCACGTACATTATTATTATTATTATTATTATTATTATTATTATTATTATTATTATTATTATTATTATTATCATCACCTAATAATTACATCACATCATTATTATTATTATTATTATTATTATTATTATTATTCATCACCTAATAATTACATCACATCATTATTATTATTATTTTATTATTATCATCTAATAATTACATCACAAAACATGTATAATATTATTGTTATTATTATTATTTTCATTTAATAATTACATGACAACAGGTTATGTACATATTATTATTATCATTATCATCATCATTATTATTAGTAGCAGTAGTAGTATAGTGGCAGTACTAGTGATAGTATATGAGCGTGTGCAGTGGATGTATGTGTATTTGTAGTAGGAGTAACAGTACTCGTGTCGTCAGCTACAGCTGTGCTGAAGTGTCGCAGCCGGTAAGCAGCTGTGGGCCGGAGGCGGTGCCTGCTGTCCTTCCTCCTCGGGTCTGTTCTCTAACGGGACAGAACGACGCGGAGGCCAGATCGTCCCCAGCTGAGGAACGAATTTACAGAGGATGCGATTCTTAAAAAAAAAAACAAAAACAAAAAAAAACGAAAGGGTTCGAAGCCGGAGACGACGGGCTCGTCTCTCATTGAGGCTGGAGAGCAGCCAGGGGGCTGGGCCCGTGTTTGCGATCACAGCGTCCTGCGTTGCGCCAAAAAAGAGCGGCAATGTCACCGGATCTGAGGGGTTACGGACGAAAGGGTCCGTTACAACCAGGAAAGCTCTCGTCCTGCTAGTCAAACAGCGTTATGCCATAACAACGGTGCTGCTATTATTGTTGCTGCTGTTTATTTACAAGTCCGGGGATCCGCGGTGCGTAATTAAGGACAGTCGTTGGCCGAGACTGTGCCGGATTATACACGGTGGATCTCTGACCTATGTGGCACTGCGTAGCGCGGCACATGGATTACTGCTAGCGCACGTCAGAGGCTGCCGCACAGAGGCACTCCACGAGTAGACTGCTCGTGTGTGACGTTACACACGCGGGCGCACGCGCACACACACGCGCGTACGCGCACACACACACACACGCATGTGCACGTACACACGCACATACACGCAAACACAAATCAATGCATTACGAAAGCCTCTATTGTCAATGTTCTTGTTTTTGTTGCTGTCGATCCCGCTCCTGTATTTTACGTTTGTGAGATGAAAGTTATCAGGGGGTTGTACATGCGTTTTATGCTGCGTAGCCCACAGGAGAAAAAAAGATGACCCACAAATTAGCCCTACTTCCTAATTACAAGTAGCCCGAGCAATAGCTAATGGTTCCTGTCAGAATGTGGGTTGTACGACGCTGAGAGTCCTTGTTGCGCTTTCATTGTGACAATGAGGACAAATCTGAGGAAGAAAGCCACATTTACCCTGTCTGTCCGCGACGCTATTCATTACCGCGATCCGAGGGCCCGAAGGCCGCTCGGGCGCTTTGACTTACACACAAAGGGCCGGATAACACGCTTTACAGGGTCGGAGGGCCCGGCTAAGAACGGCTGGAGTGGATTTTCCGAACTGAGGCCCGGTCTGCAGCGGCCCATTCATGCACAGAAGAAGCGGGAGGAAATCTAATTGCGCGCGCTTTGTTGACCCCCACAATGCACTTCTTTGTAACCCCCGGGAGACGCGGAACGGACCGCCGAGGGTACTTTGAGCGCCGCCGGCAAATTAGGCCTCCTGGGGAAAGCGCGGGATTAGCCGCTTAGCCCGGGAGGCGTTCCAGGCTCAGCTCGGCCCGCTCGGCCGAAACCAAACGGGCTCGCGCTAGCATTTTCACGGAGGATAGCGTTTGCCGCGGAAGCGAGACCGTGCGCTTATGATCGTTTGCGTGGAGGTTGTTTATATATATATATATACGGGTGCATACGGTGCGCTGGCGCACGGGGCTATCGACAAGAGGCCAAACATCTAACAGCGCTGACGGTTCTTTTGTCAAAGTTGTCGTCGCAGTTGCGGCTTTTATTGTGAAATGCCTCGTTGCAGGATACATGCAGAACGTTTCAGCTTACTAAAAGAGGCTATCAACCTGCTTCTGCTATTGCAAAAAATACTAATTCTCGACCAGTAAGTAGGCTATACAGCAATTAATATACAAAGCATGTGGTCGGGTGATATGCTGCTAGGCGTCTATTAGGTTCATCACAGGGTTTCGGTGGGGGAGCATTGGTGGCTCAGTGGTAGAGCTCCCACCTGCCACGCTGGTGGCCTGGGTTCGTATCCCGGCCAATGCCCCAAAACCCAGCCACTGGGGATGCGCAAGCCAGCGCATTCTCAGTGCCGGTCCCAAGCCTGGATAAATTGGGAGGGTTGCGTCAGGAAGGGCATCTGGCGTAAAAACATATGCCAAATCAAATGTGTGGATCACAAATCTGATCCGCTGTGGCAACCCCTACAGGGAACAGCCGAAAGAAGAAGATTAAATTATTAGGGAAATGTGGTGTACTGAAAATTTAAGTGGATATCTACCACAACCAGATATGCATGCCTGAATGTTTGTGGAGCAATTTGGCACTTCAAGCATGTAGAGTGTGATAACATTCACTAGTACGACTGCCAAATATGGGAGCTGTAATGTGCCTTTGTGACAGTTTTCTGTAAAAAGCGTTATACAAATATAATTGATTTCATTATATTCCGACCTTTCTGAATTCTGGAAACATGAGCAAGATTGTTGGCAATGTGGCAACACACTTTTGGAATTTGGATTTGTTACATGAGAGTACAGTAATGGTTCAGATCCCTGGTTGGACGCTGTCTATACCCTACAAAAAGTTCTTATCTTGAGTTTCTCCAGTAGATTTCTACCTGTGTACGACCTGTCTTTCTGGGAGCTATGTACACAGTGAAATGTTTTCTGTTATGAGCCCAAAAGGGTTGAATTATTACCTGCTGTAAAATTTGCCCTGTCAGACTTGGTTTAACGCTGAGCATTTCTTTTGCGAGAGCAGCAATGGATAAGGGTGTGTTAACAGTGAAATGCATAATGCATAATACACACACTGTCTTTGTTTAAAATAAATTGCAGTGCAGTAGGGATGTTTTCCTTTCAACCGTCACCCTGTGACCTGATGATGTCAAAATAAGTGACTCACTTTACACCAATCATACAGCGCTCTGCCATCAGGCAGCCTTTTGATTGGCAGTACAGGAGAGCTCCGCCCACGGAAGCCTCGCCTGTCCGTCGCCGCTGCTGCCGGCGCTGTAGGAATGTGGGCGGGAGCGTACGTGCGTTTACATCGCAAATCTGTCCCGGAGGCGGAGCGTGCCTCTGCTCGGCGTCGCCCGCGGCGACGGGCCCTCTGACGCGGGAGGGGAAAGGGGAGGCTTCCATAACGTAAAGGATGAGTCGGACACGCGTGTAATTTGACGCATTAAAAGCGTGTTTGTTTTTTTCTGGGGCTGGTAGTTGAAGAGCAGGGGTGAGCAATTCTGGAGCTGGAGGGCCGGTGTGTACCGCAGGTTTTTGTTTCCACCAATTGCCCTGGCTAAATGAGCTGATTGGCTGTGTAAACCAACACTGGTTCACTCGTGGATTAGATTACAGAAAAAAAAAATTTCATACAGGGACACAAGAACAGTCTTCGGCTGTCATTCACATGCTTATCAAGGAATGTAGCAAAAATGTCGGATGGCGTAGATGTTAGGGCTAATTGCATAATTAAGGCCAGAAAGTTGGCTTGAAAAGCAGACACAGATGTGGCCCTTGTCGCCCACCTCTGCGATAGAGAGAACTGCGGTAATGATGAATGACATGAGTCCTGCTTAAAACGCATAGCATAAAACGCTAATACGGTAACCGCAAAATTTAAATATTCCCCTGTTTATTCTTGGATTTGTTTATGCGTAGGGCTGTCGATATAAAGCTAACGGTCTTTGGATTTTTGCTCATTTAATCAGAGTGTATTTAGCCTAGCACTATGAAATGCAACATAAAACAGTTTTGACGTGTCACTTAGCAGTTCAGTTGGCCCACAGGCCCCCATGGAATGACGGTGATAAACCCAACCGAGTCTGGCTGCTGGAACACAGGCACAGCTCAGCCTGAAGGGACCATGTCTCAGGTGTGATATGCACTTGGGCAGGGGTCCTCAATCCCATCCAGAAAGGGCCGGTGTGGGTGCAGGCTTTTGTTCCAACCAAGCGGTAACACACCTGCTTCTACTAATCAACCACTAGAGCCTTTGCTGAGAACCTCAATTAGTAGAATCAGGTGTGTTACTGCTTGGTTGAGACAAAAGCCTGCATGTACCAGCCCTTTCTGGATAAGCTTGAGGACCCCTGCACTTGGGCAAGGTTTGGCCCAGAATCCAAATGGTGTCATAAACCTTAAAAGTGGCCGGCTAAATTTGGGTCACATTTGACCCGCAATGTTCTTGCCATTGCCAGAACTGACCCTTAAGTGCCTAAACTCACCCATATTTGGCCCAGAATCGTCTGATATCAGGGTAGTAACTGGCTGTTTCAATTACATTCAAAACTTAACCGAGTCAGATACAATTAAAACCGAAGTACAAGCAATCCGAAGTTACGTTTATACCACCTAGTCGGTATGACTGTAACAGAGGTTCGGAATAATCTTAGCAATAAATGTTATTATAATCAAAGAAACACAGATTATCCTCAGATTATGAAGCATGGGGCTTTATTCATGAAAAAACCCTGTGCATAAACATTGACTCGCAAGCAGCTTCGTAGCTTACCATGAAGTGAGCTGTGGTAACGTCCAAAACACCCAGGCAAGCTTTTACAAAGGAAATAGCCTACTATACAGACCAATCTGGTGTGTGCTTATTATAAATGCCTGTGACCAGGTGGCTGTTTCTCTTCTGTTAATCACTTGGAGCGTCAAGAAGACGATGCTATGTCTGCGCAGCAATACAAATTAACTAAACACATTTAACATTAAACACTAAACTAACTTAAAAAGTCGTGGATGGTGATGGGTCAAATTAATTTCTTGATAAATATTAAACACCATTTAAAAACCCGAAGGTCTTGCCAAAAGGACACTACATGCAGATGGTTGTTAGCACCATGTGCCCCAATATTCAAATCTGAAGCTTCCTCCATGACCTCTTTGGGTACCAACCTTCTCGTTTTCTCTTTAGATGGCATTCTGTAAACGTCTAACAGCAAAAACATGTTGTTTGCACCTCAGAGGCGGCATAAATGTAACAGCTGTTACATGTGCACAGACAGGGACATCATGATTTTTTTGGTCACCTAGCATAGAGTTCCTGCTAATCTAACTGAAACCACACTGACTTTTCAAGGACAGATGACTTTTCTCTATCTACGGCATAAGATATCAATATGACGTGGTCATTCAAAATGTCTGACAGGTGTTAAGTAGCCCCCGGAGACAGCCGCATTGCCCTTAGGCTAGGCATGAGCGAAGTAGAGGCGCTAAATTCCCCGATTTCACTGTAAGATGGCGGCGGCGGTGCGCTACTGATGCAAAACCCAGCAGTGGCAGTTGAGCAAAAGTGGATGAGAACTTACTGGTAAATAAACTAGAAAAACGAGTTGGGCAGGCCTTTAGCTTGGACATCTAACATTCTAGATTTGAGTTAATTTGGTGTGTCAGAAAACGTGTATGCACTATTTTTCCCGATTAGGTCATTTTCTACTGCATTTAGGCGGTGACAGAATGAGCTTAAAGTTCAAAGGGCTGTTCAGAATGCAATCTCTCCATCTCTCCCTCTCTCTGTCTCTCCCTCTCACTTTCCCTCTTGCTCTGTCTCGCTCTCTTTCTCTCTCTCACACTCTTGCTGTCTGAGAGAAAGAGGAGGAGCAGAAGATGGATAGGAGAGGAGAGCTAGGCTCCAGACTTCTGTAACATGAGAAACACCAGTGATGCTCATCATTAATGGGCCCTTTGGAAAGAGAACAATAATCATTTAATTCTCTCAATCACAACGGTGTCGGACACTCCTGACACCGGAGAGTACACATGTGCACCTGAAGTGCTATACAAATAAAATCGATCGGTGTGTGCATATGTGTGTCTGCATGTGCGTGTGTATCTGTGTGTGCACGCGCGTGTGTATTTGTGTGCGTGTGCACGTGCAGGTGTGTGTGCGTGTGTGCGTGTGTATTTGTGTGTGTGTGTGTGTGTGTGTGTGTGTGTACATGTCTGAGTTAGTATGTCTAGATCAGAGTGTGTTAGCTCAAGTAGCCATGCTGGGAAGGCATGCTGAAGGATATTATATGAAACCTCTGAATTATGGAGAGATTCATTCAGAGAATCTTTTTCCACTGTTTCCAATAAAAACTCAAAGCTCCCTTCATGGCACTCCGGTAATCTGATAATTCTGCGATTACAGGACCAGTACAACCACACTAACGGGAAAGAATCCGATAACAACTAAAACCGCAAGAGACTCAAACGGGCCCGTCTAACAAATTATACACTCGCAACATTGTTCGGTACCACATTATCAACACAAAGCACTCTATATGAATAGAGATGCTGTTACCTGCCTTAGAACGTATACTAAATTAAGAAAACGAAATGTATTTATTGATATGGGGTCAACATTGTGCTCTTGTTTTTCATGACCATTGACGTATTGTCTTACATTAGGTATAATGTAAAGCTCGATTACATAAAACAGACGATATGCGTTTGAATGGCACGCGAACCATGTGTTTATACAGTGACAGAGACATTTTTTCCAAGATCTTTATAAGAAATCAAGATGCAATTTGGAATTCGAAGGTACCAACAAATGCACCCAAAAATACGCAGCATCAGCCGAAGAAATGAACATTAGCATGCATTACAAAACTGATGTCCGAACCCTTAAACAGTTGCGGACATCTAAAATACAACTTCTTTCGCATGCATATCTTTTTTCTGCACGAGTGAGCATTATATCCCTGCTTTTTCAATATGGTGCTTAACGGGATTTTACATATACGAGGGTACTTCCTACTACTACTACTACGACGACGATGACGACTACAACCACTACTCCAAATACTACTACTACTAGTCTATTACTACGACGACTACTACTACTACCCACTACTACTACTACTGTTATTACTACTACTAGTAATAATAACAATAATAATCGAGTGAAGAGCATACTTAGATTACATTAACAAACGGAACAGTGCGAATAATCGAGAGCCCGATTATTGATAATTTTATTGTTTTATTACATTTGTCTTTTTATATTCAAGCGAAACGAAGATTCTCGTTAAATACGATTTTTTAAACCGACATAACCCATGTATAATTAAACGTAGGCCTACGTGATATTGTTTAGAGCCGATCGTGTTTAAAAAACCATCATGTGAAATAATAATTGCAATAATATTGGTCGAAATTAACATTGCAAGCCATAACTAGCTCAAAAAACAATAATATCCACGTAACTTCAGCGCCATGCCGCGGTCGAATTGTTTACACATACATTCAATTTGACATTTTAAGCTACTACTACTACCACTACTATTATTATTATTATTATTATTAATGATATGTCTAAAATAACATTTGTAAAAGAGACATGCCTTCGGTTAAATTAGTCGTCTTTGCAGGTGTAGCCTTACATCAGCTTTCGTTTGTATTATTATTATTATTATTATTATTATTATTATATAAAACTTAAGTTTTGTGATGAGACATCTGTTGTTATATTGTATAGTAAAGGTCCATATATATTGTGAATTCATTTTTCAAATACAGCAAACTCTACGAAATACACACTGCTTATACTGTGATGGACTTCGTAGGCCTACTACGTCATTATAAACTGGAAATGTATTGTGGTGAGAATAGAAGCCGAAAGAAACCGTCAAAAACGAAAATATTTTTAATGCATGCAGCCTATTTAGGATGGCTATAGAAAAATATGATTGCCGGGGATTTGCTCATTCAACAAGTCCTCAACACAACCCTTTTTTCAATTACACTTTTGTAACGTGTATAGGCTAAATCACGTGGATTTTAGAGTGTGTCAAATTATTTTCGTGAAATCTGAAATGTTTTAGCTTTATAAAGTGATCTTCTAAATTGCCTACATCACTCCAGCGATACGAACGTTCTAAATTGTTTTAGGATAAGTAAAATAACGATTCAGTCATAAAAGCAAACCATTGTTTTAATTCATATTTCATAGCCTATTTAATTCATGTTTCGTTGTCATCCCTCCTAGTTTTTCTTACCATAACTTTCTGATCTAGGCTATGCTTACTGTGTGAACTGGACTTAATGTGCTCATGGCTATGAATAACTGTTACATAATATGTACCATATCGGTGTTTTATAGTTGTTCCAGTGACCATCGGTATGCACTTATTGTACATCGCTTTGGATAAAAACGTCTGGCAAGTAAATGTAATGTAATGTGTTTCTGCTATGAATTCACACAAGACGTATAAATCATAGAAGTTATTATTTATGCTTAGGTACTTTGTGAAGTGTGTGTGTGTGTGTGTGTACAGTGAGCTCCATAATGTTTGGGACAAAGCCATATATTTTCTTGATTTAGCTCTGCCCTCCACAGTTTTAGATTTGTAATCAAACAATGTGGTTAAAGTGTACATTCTTAGCTAACCAAAACCAACTGTTTGGAACATTTTTAAGGATAAATCACAAAGAGCCTGATTAGCCAAAGAAGACCTCTACGGTTGGTGACTGAAGAATTCTCACTATTATTTAAAAAAAAAAAAAAAACTCCAAACATCTCTCCAATGGATCAGAGGTGCTCTTCAGGAGGCAGGTGTCGATGTGTCAGTGACTATTGTCCACAGAAGACTTCATGAACAGAAATACAGTGGCTACACTGCAAGATGCAAACCACTAATTTGCTGCAAAAACAGGATGGCCAGGTTATGGTTAGCTAAGAAATGCCTAAAAGAGCCTGCAGAGTTCTGGAAAAAGGTCTTGTGGATAAAGAAGACCAAGATTCACTTGTGCCAGAGTGATGTCAAAAGCAAAGTGTGGATGCCAATGGGAACTTCCTGAGATCCAAAGCACCCCCTCTCTTCTGTGAAAAATGGTGGTGGGGGTGTTATGGTTTGGGCATGTATGGCTGCCACAGATACTGTCTCACTTGTCTTCACTGATGTCTGTAACTGCTGAAGACTGAAGACCCACCTCTGTAACTGCTGAAGACTGAAGACCCACCTCTTCAGGCTGCACCTCTCCCCATCCCTCCCTTCCCCCCCTGTAAATGACTAAACTTAGGGGTGTAACTAGCAGCTGTTTAGGTGACTTAGTTATGGCCAGTCTTGTACTTTTTTTTATTTATTTTTATTTTTTCATCAGATTGCGTTGTTGCCGTTCTCGCATCAGTGATAGTGTATAATGAAGTTTAACCACCAGGGCCAAGTTGAACTATCGTATGATCACCTGTAACTTGACCAACTTCTTCTAGGGGCTTCATACTGTTCCTGGTTATGGTTATACACTTTGTTGTACGTCGCTCTGGATAAGAGCGTCTGCCAAATGCCTGTAATGTAATGTAATGTAATGCTGTTGGCAGTAGAATGAATTCTGAAATGTACAGAAGCATCTTATCTGCTCAGGTTCAACCAAATGTCTCCAAATTCATTGTATTCACTGTAGAGGTCTTCCTTGGCTTACCAGGCTCTTTGTGATTACTGAACTCGCAGGTGATCTTTCTTCTTAATGATGTACCAAACAGCTGATTTAGGTAAACCTAAATTTTGGCCTATGTCTCTGTTTTCTTTTTCTTCTTCTTAATATTTCTCAACCTTTTTACTTTCATTGGCACAACTCTGGTCCTTATGCCAACAAAAGCCGATAACAGACTCCACAGGCAATCAAAAGGCTAGAATCAAGACTGTATACTGAAAGCTCTTTTATACTTGCACCAAAGAAGCAATTGAACACACCTGACTAATCAGAAACACCTGTGAAGCCATTTGTCCCAAACATTACAGTTGGCCTGAAATGGGGGACTATTTATAAAAAGTGCTGCGATTTCTACATAGTGGAACCAAAATATATTAAAATGCACTTTTTAAAAAAGCTGCAAATTTGCAATTTTTTATTGCAAATCTAACATTGCGGAGTGCAGGGGAAATATATATATATGCACACACACACATAATATAGCCTATGCACGCAACACGTGTGTCTGGTTTTAATCCGTATGGGAGGATAAAATCATTGAAATAGAACTTATCTATGAGGAACATGGTCTGTTTGGGAACCACGCGTAGTGGGTGAAAGTCTCCTACCTGGCAACCCACAAGCTCGCTCGTTGGCTGCTCGTTCGTTGGCATCTCAACTCGGCCTGACAACCGATAAACAGCTAGGACAGCAGTAGCCTACGTTCTCCTGTAAATGGTGATGGGCAGTTCTTAGTACGTATAACCTGTGGCAACGTTACGGGATCGTTTGTCGGAGTAGTGGAGGTTTTAATAATTTCCCGTAATGTGACTGCGGCGTAGCGAGCGGGCGTGCGCCCGCTGATAATACTGTTCTGCACGCACGCAGCCGCTCAGGTCTTTGTACCGCAAGTGGAACAGCGCGGAAGCTGTTCTCTGCGTTGTGATTAGCCGTGCTTTCAATACATGTAGCGTGATCATTTTCCATGACAGAAATCATGTATTAAATTGGGCTCCAGATATAAAGGTTTAGCGCGCTGAACGTTATTAACTGAGGGCGCATTAGACTTGTTTGTGCCATTTCCGGCTAAAATGTTCAGGTCTGATTCCATAATATAAAAAAGGCACACGGTGTAAAATGCAGAGGTCTGTATTCCTGGAACACGGAAGAACACAGCGTGGCTCAGCCTGTAATGTACTGCTTTTTGCAGCAAGCTTGGCTTCTACACGTCTCCACGGTATACACGGTTACTGTGTACATTATTACAAGTGTTAATTGTAAAAGGTAATAATGATTATTGATACCCTTCCAAAACAATACTGCAGCTTCTGCGATGCTATACTGTCCGTACTATACTGTATACTGAAGTACAATGCCGTTAAAATGAAGTATAAAATAATTCTACTTCATAAGTGCTGCACATGAAGTAGTGCAACTTAATAACTAGTAATATTGATTTTTTTTTTAAATGTGGCTGAAATATTGAATAATAATAATAATTCATTGTAAGCTGTTATGAAAGACAAATACGGAATACAGTAGCCTACATATACAATGTATTTAATGCACAAATGGTATTTTACTGAGTATTGAGTATTGTTTTGCTATGACATAGAGTAAGCTCCATCAGTGTCAAAAATATAACATTGTTAGAAACATTGTGAGTCTTCTATGATAAGGATCTCTATGACATTCTAAATCACATTTTTGTGAAAAACATGTTTATGTCCTAATGAGCAATAAGACAGGACAGTGTGCTAACTCAAGCTCTGGTCTGCTTGCAAGCCCCAGTAACACAGGGCAGTGTGCTAACTCAAGCTCCGGTCTGCTTGTAGGCCCCAGTAAGACAGGGCAGTGTGTTAACTCAAGCTCCAGGATCCTTGCAGGCCCCAGTAAGACAGGGCAGTGTGTTAATTGAAGTTCCAGTCTGCTTGCAAGCCCCAGTAAGACAGGGCAGTGTGTTAATTGAAGTTCCAGTCTGCTTGCAGGCCCCAGTAAGACAGGGCAGTGTGTTAACTCAAGCTCCTGTCTGCTTGTAGGCCCCAGTAAGACAGTGTAGCGTGTTAATTGAAGTTCTAGTCTGCTTGCAAGCCCCAGTAAGACAGTGTAGTGTGTTAATTGAAGTTCCAGTCTGCTTGTAGGCCCCAGTAAGACAGGGCAGTGTGTTAACTCCAGCTTCGGTCTGCTTGTAGGCCCCATTAAGACAGGGCAGTGTGTTAACTCAAGCTCCAGGATCCTTGCAGGCCCCAGTAAGACAGAGCAGTGTGTTAACTCAAGCTCCAGGATCCTTGCAGGCCCCAGTAAGACAGAGCAGTGTGTTAACTCAAGCTCCGGTCTGCTTGTAGGCCCCAGTAACTTAAGCTCCTGTCTCTCTGTAGGCCCCAGTAAGACAGGGCGGTGTGTTAACTCAAGCTCTGATCTCCTTGCAGGCCTCAGGTTTCCCCGGTAACTGCCAGGTGAGGAGGAGGACGAGCACACGTGCAACCGATAAACGTCTCCAATCCCCTTTGATGGTGGAGGACATCTGCTGAATTAAAATAGACCGACGACAACACGATGGGCGACCTGAGGAGACGGCCTTCCAAAACGAATCCAGCACAAGGGAAAACCCGCTACGGCTCTGCTCCGTTCGCCCGCGCGTCCGAGAGAGAACGGCGCTCGGGACCAGGCTATTAAAGCTTGCGCTGCTCTCTTCTTTTTGTTTGTTGTTTTTGTGTATTTTTCTACTTTTATATTTTGCATATTTTCCAACTGCCGCTGTTGTGACATAGTGTCAGTACGATGTTGAAAACAAACAGAAAGGGGAACCTGCGTGCATTTTGTTAGCGCTAAGCCCGAAGCCCTGCAGTGGTTAGATTGAACGTGCCCCGAGTCTCTAAGGTTAGCCTGTCAGTTTTCCAAGTCTGGTTTTCAGCTGTGCATCTGTGGCGTTCCTGGGTCAGGCTGAATGAACTGCATGCATGTGTAAAGACAAGACTTCTGCCACGCCTTCCGTGGATTTAATTAAGGGGGGTCACAGAGTTCCCAGAGTTCTTTACCGTTTGGTGAAAGGGTTTATGGCAGACGTTACAGCTTGTGGGAACCTCCATTCAAAAATACTTTTGTAACAGGTTTTGTTTTGTTTGGCTTCAGTTCAATCTAACCGCAATTAGTCTTTTTGTTTGTTTGTTTAAATAGATTTGGAAAAAGATTGAGCATTGAAATACCATATTGTTTGTTTTAATTCCCTGTGTGCGTTTCCTAAAGAACAGCTCTTTCCATTTTGACTAATGTATAGTTTTTTCTTTTCCCTAACTCTTGCTTTTAAAATGCTACTCTCTTACATTTTACGATTAAGGCCTTCAAATCAGAACCAGACCTGCATTAAAATCATACCATGACTACAGCTGTTGGTATTCCTCTGACCAGTGAGTCATCTGCATGCGTGTCTGCGTGCGTGTATGTGTGTGTGTGTATCCGTCTCGCTGTCTGTGGGTGTGTGTGTTTGTGTGTGTGTGTATCTGCCTGTTTGTGTGCTTATGTGTGTATGTGCACCTGTGTGTTTGTGTGTGTCTGTCTGTGAATGTGTGTCCATATGTATCTGTGTGTGTTTGTGTGAGAGAGTATGTGTGTGTGTTTGTGTCTTTCTGTGTGGTGGAGGGGGGGGTCATTTTGTGCTATTTAAAGAAACAGATTAATGTGATGGACACACAGCATATCCAATCATATTTCACTGGAAGAAGAACCGGCATGTTTGGACACGCTGTATTATATTTAGTTCAGATTTGTTTTGTACAGTAATTATGAGGTGGAGAAGAAGAAGAAGAGTGTTCTCATACAGGGTCTTTAATGCATATCAAAGCCCTTTGCAAAATAAAAAAAATGCAAGTACAAGTGGCAGAGCAGAAGGGAGACGAAATGCAATATGAGTGCACGGTGGGTTAAAGGCCAGGGAAGATTAAAGTGGAGTTACGATATGCAATGCTCAAAAGAGAACAAAATGTCAGTGTTTAAAACTGTTTTGCCAAGCTGGATTTAGGAATTTTCCTTAAAATCTTTTGGTTACAACATAACCACAATGTCACATTATCTCTTAATCTGGACAACTGGGGACTGTTGGGTAGACAACAGAGAGCAGAAAAGAAGTTGCATCTCGATTTAGTCCTAAAATCTTTTTTTATGTATAGTTGCATGTATGTATGTATAAGGTGCATTCTCTTTAATACAGTAAACATACTGTACGTGTACTGTACGTGGAGATGAACAAGTCCTCGTTTCACATTGCTGTTCAATGACAGTGGGGTGTGGTATTCCGGTTCTGATTTATGGTTTATTTAAAATGCAAACTGACTGAGCAGGCATGTGTGTGTACGTGACAGACTGCAAAAATACAGCGGGACCAAACTGCTTCTGGAGTTGGTATCCTGTGCAACATCGCCCCCTTGTGTATAGATGTGGTTGTGGCGAAAGCTGCGGTTCAAATTACATTTGTTTTCCAGCTCTGATCATCAGTAGATAAATACCATTTTGTAATTAAATTTTTTTTTCTTTCATAATACAACAACTAAGGAGTGGGCTTGCTTTTCTTGAGTACTCGTTGTATTTAACTACATGCTAACTTATTCCTTGTTTATATGTCTTGTCATTGTGATGTTGTCATAGTAATTGTGCATTTGTCAGGCCCCCCTTGAAAAAGATATCTAACTCAATAAGGTTTTCCTGGATAAATAAAAGCAAAAAGTGTTACTAAATTTCAAATATGTACTGTGTGGCATCTACTTAACCTGAATTAAGGCATGCACTTGTGAGATCCATGTGCAGGATCCATGACAGAGATCAGTGTTAGACACTAATCACAACAGCTCACTGATCAGGGGAGAGCTGGGGAAAGAGCAGGAGGAGATCCAGCAAGGGGAGGTGCATAGAGATCATGAGGAGATCTAGCAAAGGGAGGTGCACACAGATTAGGAGGAGATCCAGCAAAGGGAGGTGCACACAGATTAGGAGGAGATCCAGCAAAGGGAGGTGCACACAGATTAGGAGGAGATCCAGCAAAGGGAGGTGCACACAGATTAGGAGGAGGTGAGAGAAGGGGAGGTGCAGAGCCATCAGGAGGAAATGAGGTAAGGGCAAGTGCAGTGGGATCAGGAGGTGATCCAGTGAGGGGAGGTGCATAGAGATCAGGAGGAGATCCAGCAAAGGGAGGTGCACACAGATTAGGAGGAGATCCAGCAAAGGGAGGTGCACACAGATTAGGAGAAGGGGAGGTGCAGAGCCATCAGGAGGAGATCCGGCAAGGGGAGGTGCACAGAGATCAGGAGGAGATCCGGCAAGCGGAGGTGCACACAGATTAGGAGGAGATGAGACAAGGGCAAGTGCAGTGGGATCAGGAGGAGATCCAGCGAGGGGAGGTGCAGAGATCAGGAGGAATTTCAGAAGTGGGGGACTTTCAAAAGAAGCAAACAATTATATGAAATTATACATTTTTCTAATTTCCTGTTCATTTTAGGAAGTTACAGAAGAATATTAATGCAATGCTCCATCTGTCAAATACATATATAAATTAATTTACATTGCTCTGACTTCAAAAAAAAAATTCAGTTATACTCTACACCCAAACAAGATCCCAAGATGGCCAACTCTGTGATGCAAGTACTTTTTATGCATGCAGAGTTTACTTGAAATGGTTTACAAAAATGGTGTTAAACGGTAGAATTCGTTTTTTTCAGAAAATGGTCCGGTGCCATCTGCATTTCAATGGCCAGCTGAAGGTTCGTGTTCTGGAGGGGTTTTAGAGACGCTGGGCTGCAGGGACACTGGGCAGACCCAGTTTGGTGAGTTTGACTCCAGTTTTTTCCTCTTCATTGTAAGCCTGGAATCTGTATCTAAACAACTCCAGTGTCTTCTGTTAGAGAGACCATGTCCTGCAGGAGCAACAAGATCCTCTGAGAAAATACAAGAAACGAGCACGTACAACTCTCAGATCCCAATGAAATCACCCAGAGGTCGGGGCCATTCATATTATAATGTATGCAAAGTTGGCATTCTTTGAGAAAATGGTAAATATTGAGTGAGTGCTCAAATAACAGAGAGCTCTGATGTTTTTGAAAACAGGGCTATGACTGCCAAGGACGGGGCAGTGATCTGGCACTGAAAGGTTTTCATTATTTTATTTTATTTTTTATGTGAATGTGATTGGAAATTGCCCTTTGTGTTGAGTTTCTTATGTAGAAATTTCAGATGAAATAAAATTTTATCTCCCCTAAAAACTATTTTTGAGCGATGGATTACACCTGACCTAGAAGTACTGGATCCTCAGTCTTCAAGATATGGTTAAGTTGCAGTACAATGCTTCAAAACCTAACAGCTAAAGCTTCAGTAATCCAGGAATACGGGTATAGTTACACTTTTGAAACTGAACATTACAGTTGTTCTCTGACAATAATTGTACTTTGGTTTGTGATCCAATACACTAACTGCATTCTTCCCTACCTAAAGTGTTTTCTAAAAAAACCCACAGGTGGCCAGGGAAAATATAAATATATATATACACACCCACACAATGAGTTCCATAATGTTTGGGACAAAAACAATTATTATTATTTTTATTTGGCTATATACTCTCACAATTATTTGTCCCATTGCGACAAAAAAACATTGAGTTGTAGTCTTACATCCTGGAGACAGAGGTAGGGATTTCAGTGAGCAGGGAGGCTCAGGGAAACTGAGGTCATATTGGAGGAAAAAAAACATCTACAGAGTCAAGTAGCAGACAACCCTGTGTACGTAGTCTACCCTGAGGCAGCAGACGAACGAAAATCCAGAGTCCTCCATCGGGACTTGTTACTACTGGTCACTGACGTTCCCGCTGAAGCCCCACCGACTCCATTTGAACCTACGCCTAAGGGATAAACAAGACGAAGGCGCAGTCAACCAAGTGACATTGGCAGGAGATAACACAAACGTGAGGCAAGTTTCTGATTCTGACAGAGGCACCTGGAGGCACCTGGAAATTACTGAGAGAGAGAGAACATGCTTCCCGTCCCATAGCTACCGTGCTCTGGAGAAATCAGGTCCCGGAAGGAACCAACAGGCCGGTCCGAGTATCTTTAAGGGAAGACAGAGATGACGGAGTACCCCCGCAAGGAAAGAACAAAGACAAATGGGAAGACAACCTGTTACGCAAGCCCCTACCTGATCCAGTCACACCTGAGCCTGACAGCGAACATGGCAAGGCTGTCGTTTCTGGGGAAGGAGAGAGACCTTCAACCCCCCCTGTGGTTGACAGACATAATGAGGTTTAAAAATCCACTAGACAAGGAAGGCCGAGACAGATGTCCCCCTATCAGACTCTCGGTGAGCCTTCATTACAGCGAGACCCGACGGTCAAGACGAACACCACACGCACTGCGCCCTACACTCCAGGGTACATCTTAAAATGTTTCACCATCTTTACAGTTTTCTCCTAACCTCCCCTATCCCTGCACACCTCACACCCTCACCGCACCACCAGTTTATTCAATGTTTGAAGTTTTCTTTGAGATTTTGAAAAGAAACGAGGTTTGAAATGTCAGGGGCCATTTCTAATTTTTGTTGGGGAGTGTGTGATACACCAAAATGTGTGGTCACATTTGTGATTTGAAAAATGTATTTTTATGTTTAAGAGCCTTTTTTTTTGCCTGTGATGCCAGTTTGCAGTATGCTGAATTGAATTCGCACGGGTAAAAAGTCTATTCCAACTTTCACCACTAGAGCAGTAGATATGTACGTCCACTCATCTTCTGACCAATAGAAAAAGAGAGAGAAACTGCCTAAATTTTGTCTGTCTCATTATTTCCCCGGTTATTCAGATTCAGGTAAATACATATAATTTGCCACCAGGCCCCCCCTCTGGGGCTGCTGACACTCAGACTTGTAAATAATCTTTGCCGCTCTTTTCAGCCGAAAAACGTGTGTTCATATCGGCTGCTAGGATCGGGCATTCTGTTGAAGATCCGGCATTCTGTTGAAACATCGGTAATCGTACAAAGCCTGACGATCGTGACCTCATGGCAAAGTGCACCAACAGCTAATTAGAATGCCTATGTCAAAGCTCATTTTACTGTGTGTTGTTCGTGTAGGCTATGATTGAATTGGCCAAAACCATAAAAGGCGCTAATTCAATGTTCAGGGTACAAGGAAAACTAATGTTAATACAGCTCCGAAAAAAATTAATAGACCACTGCAAAATTATCAGTTTCTCTGGTTTTACTATTTATAGATATGTGTTTGAGTAAAATGAACCTTTTTGTTTTATTCTATAAACCACTGACAACATTTCTCCCAAATTCCAAATAAAAATATTCTCATTTAGAGCATTTATTTGCAGAAAATGACAACTGGTCAAATTTTTAAAAAAAGGTGCAGTGTTTTCAAACCTCGAACAATGCAAAGAAAACAAGTTCATATTCATTTTTAGCTGTGACCCCAGCTCTATAGTTCTGTCTGTCGGTCGGTCGGTCGGTCGGTCGGTCGGTCGGTCGGTCGGTCGGTCAGTCAGTCGGTCGGTCAGTTGGTTGGTCAGTTGGTTAGTCAGTTGGTTGGTTGGTCCACAAAAGTGTCCCACCCCGTAGCGGCTGCAGTTTTCGCCTCAGGAGGCTGAAATTTGGCATGGGCGATGGTCATGACCGAAGGTAGAGCTGAGTAACTTTCAAGGTTGATTGACCAAGAGGGGGCGTGGCGATGGGCGTGGCCTATCACAAAAAGGTGCATAGCTCCAAAATGGATTCACAGATTTGCCCAAGATTTTGTGGAAAGGTTGGTCATGAACCAAAAAAGAGGTCACATGTTTGTGTGAGGGTGTGTGCGTGGATGCACGCACACATGGATGCATGCACGTGTGCGGTCACAGCTATTGCGGATGTGCACTTGTTAAACAACACAATGCTAATGTTTTAACGAAGAAAGAGTTCAGAAATCAATATTTGGTGGAATAACCCTGATTTTCAATGACAGCTTTCATGCGTCTTGGTATGCTCTCCACCTTGGTATGCTTTCACATTGCTTTCACATTGCTGTTGGGTGATTTTATGCCACTCCTGGCGCAAAAATTCAAGCAGCTTGGCTTTGTTTGATGGCTTGTGACCATCCGTCATCTTCTTGATCACATTCCAGAAGTTTTCAATGGGGTTCAGGTCTGGAGATTGGGCTGGCCATGACAGGGTCTTGATCTGGTGGTCCTCTATCCACACCTTGATTGACCTGACTGTGTGGCATGGAGCATGGTTTTTCCTGCTGGAAAAACCAATCCTCAGAGTTGCAGAGTTGGGGAACATTGTCAGAACAGAAGGAAGCAAGTTTTCTTCCAGGATAACCTTGTACCTGGCTTGATTCATGCGTCCTTCACAAAGACGAATCTGCCCGGTTCCAGCCTTGCTGAAGCGCCCCCAGATCATCACCGATCCTCCACCAAATTTCACAGTGGGTGCAAGACACTGTGGCTTGTAGGCCTCTCCTGGGCTCCATCTAACCATTAGATGACCAGGTGTTGGGCAAAGCTGAAAATTGGACTCATCAGAGAAGATGACCTTATTCCAGTCCTCTACGGTCCAATCTCAGCCTGTCTCTTCTTTGCTTCTCATTGATGAAGGGCTTTTTTATAGCTTTGCACGACTTCAGCCCTGGAGCCGCTAGGAGCCTGTTTCGAACCATCCTCGCCGTGCACTTCACCCCAGCTGCCGTTTGCCATTCTTTTTGTAGGCCACTTGATGGGGCGACATAGCTCAGGAGGTAAGAGCGGTTGTCTGGCAGTCGGAGGGTTGCCGGTTCGAACCCCGCCCTGGGCGTGTCGAAGCGTCCCTGAGCAAGACACCTAACCCCTAACTGCTCTGGCGAATGAGAGGAATCAATTGTAAAGCGCTTTGGATAAAAGCGCTATATAAATGCAGTCCATTTACCATTTACCATGTCATCCTATGATTGTTGAGTGACATTCGAATGAGTTGGCTGTCATCCTGCATATTTTCTTACATAATGCATATCACGCCTGGCCAATCCTACCCTCTCCAGTTCCTATGTACGCTCTGTGGAAATAACCACATAGTTATGCATGCTTAGCGTTGCTTCCCATAAGGAGTCATACGTAGTACTGACACCAGTACCGGAAGCGGAAAGCAACAGATTTTGTTACCGGAATGTGTGTGCGACCAATGATCTTCTCTAATCCGAACCCTCTCATGTGGATCAGTTGAATGACGCTGACAGATGACTGCACCAGGAAATAAAAGCATCATTATGAAACAAAAGTCATTATGACAAGTGTTGCCATAAAATGAAAAAAGGAGGGAAAAGAGCTGTGCAAAAATGTGCTATTTGGGAAAAGTAGTGGACCATTAGGCTATTAAATAAAAGTGTATGAAGAGATGAGAGTTAAAACCTGTTATTAATTGAAATGAAAATGAAATAATTTTTTGTGAAAATGAGCATGGTGAAAGAATATTTTATAGTGAGGTCAGTCTTATTTAGCCTCATTTTTGAATTCACAATTTACTGATTAATATCTATTGCTAGCTTCACTCTGATTATTTATCTGATGACGGCATGTTCATTTATTTAATTCTGACAAAATGGGACCACACACGTATTTACAGAGGATTAGACAGAAACTTACGGGAACATGTAAGTCCGGTTCCACGCATCGACCATCAATGTACTGCACAGAAAGTATGCAGAACATGTGAAACCGGCTCCAAGCACATACCACATTCTCAGAAGAGAAAATAAAAGCAGGAAATGTGAAGGAGATGAGTAAATCCGATCCCAATTCTGAGGCTGATGTTCATTTGCATTCGTACGAAAGGTACGTACCTAACTTTCGACACTTCACATTTCGGTGTTTTATGCCATTGGACACTTTATTTTTAAGCTGTCTGCTTTCCTGTCCGCCTTTTTTCTACACCTTTTTTGCGGGAAAAAAAATCTATGCTGTATGAATGGTTTTAGTTTCAAAGGGAATTTTTTTCTTTTTATCAGGAGCAGTGTACCCAGTGTACTCAAGCTGGTAGTGATAACACAACTTTCATCACATTTTAACATAGCGACAAGAAATTACGTGCCTTATTTGAAGAATATTTCATCTTTTTTTCAGCTTGTGCAGCCATTGAGCAGGTGTAACTGGTGCTAACCTTTGCTTCCTTTATCTCTGTTGTGACTGTTATACACCAGGGAACAGACTTCTGTAATTATGGATCTTCTCAGCCTGCTCCTGCGGGTCATCGCCAGTATGTTTTCTGTGGAGGACAATGGGAGAGAAGGACATGTGGAGATTGAGAGTACACTGACTGTGGTGGGAATTGACCTGGGGACATCCTACTCAAGGTAAGCTTCTTCCACAATTAAAGATCAGTCAATCGATCAAAACGTATTTGTGTTGCACATTTCATACAACAGTTGCAACTCAATGTACTTTGCACAAAAACCTACTTAAGAAACTGATCATCACTGATATTGAGCACATTTGAATTTGACATCTTAACTAGATCAACATATGTTCTGAACTCTTCTGAGCATTGTGTATCAGATAATCTTCCCACAATGCCTTTTTCCCCATTACTCAACGCAGTGTAGGTGTGTTTGAGCATGGCTATGTGGAGATCATCGCCGATGACCAGGGCAGCCGAATCATTCCTTCTTATGTAGCTTTCACTGGAGAAGGGGAGCGTCTGATTGGTGATATCGCCAAGAGCCAGCTCACCTCCAACCCAGAGAACACAGTGTTCAACATCAAGCGGCTGATTGGCCGAGCTTGGTCTGACCCCAGCGTTCAGCAGGACATCAAATACCTGCCATTCAAGGTGAGCCATCAATGCCTTTGGCGATCACACTACTATCTCACATATTTATTCATTTATTATTATTTATTATTATTCCAATGATTCAATCAAAAGGTTCATTTAAAAGATTCGTTCAAAAGATTCAGTCAAAAGATTCTTTCAAAAGATTCGTTCAAAAGATTCAGTCAAAAGATTCTGTCAAAAGATTCGTACAAAAGATTCGTTTAGAAGATTAGTTTAAATTATTAGTTTAAACGAACGAATCTTTTAAACAAATCTTTTGACTGAATCTTTTGAACGAATCTTTTGAATGAATCTTTTGAACAACTCTTGAACTAATCTTTTAAGCAAATCTTTGAAAAAGTCTTTTAAAACTCTTTTAAACAAATTTTTTAACGAATCATTGATTAAACTTTTTTGAACAAATGCTTTTAACGAATCTTTTGACTGCAAATTGTTGTGACTAATTTCTTGAAATGAATCGTTTTGATTGAATCCATGTGAACAGAATCTTTATATGAATACTTTATTCTTTTGAACGAATCTTTTAAACGAATCTTTTGACTGAATCTTTTGAACGATTTTTTTAAATGAATAATTTGATTGAATCTTTTTGAACGAATCTTTTAAACGAATCTTCTGAACGATTTTTTTAAATGAATCATTTGAACGAATCTTTTAAACAAATCTTTTGAATGAATCTTTTAAACAATCTTTTAAACGAATCTTTTGAATGAATCTTTTGAATAAATCTTTGAATGAATCTTTTGAACAAATCTTTTGAATGAGCAGCTACATTGGGAATGGTGTGCTATTATTCTGTGGAAAGTTTTGGGGAACGGTTTTTGTTCGCAATTTTTCCCCATAGAGAATGAATGGCAGAATGTTTACCCTTGTGATGTCGCAATACTCTGTCTTCTCACCCTTGTGATGTCACAATATTCTGTCTACTAGCAGCTGTCCTCTGGTCTCTTTCTGGATTTGAACATCCCGCCATTCATCTCTATAGGGAAAAATTGCTTACAAATTTTGGGATAACACATTGGACTTGGTACAGTCCTTTCTCCGTTGCTGTAGGTTAGCCTCACCCCCTTTTCCTGATTGGCCGGTGTTTCATATTTCACAACTTTTAAACCATTTGTCATAGAGAATTATGTGTCACCTCATTGGACTTAGTAAATACCTAGCAACCGCCTAGAACATGGTAGCAACAACCTAGCAACTTCATAGAACACCATAGCAACCACCTATTAACACCCTAGCAACTGCCTAGAACTTCATAGCAACCACCTAGCAACACCCTAGCAACCACCTAGAACATCATAGCAACGACCTAGCAACCTCATAGAACACCATAGCAACCACCTATTAACACTCTAGCAACTGCCTAGAACTCCATAGCAACCACCTAGCAACACCCTAGCAACCACCTAGAACATCATAGCAACACCTAGCAACTCTGAAACCTAGCAACCCCTATAAACTCTAGCAACCACATTGAACTCCATAGCAACCACCTAGAACAACCTAGCATCCGCCTAGAACTCCATAGCAACCATATAGCAACACCCTAGCAACCACCTGAACAGCCTAGAAACTGCCTAAAACTCCATAGCAACCACCTAGCTACACCCTAGCAACTACCTAGAACTCCATAGCAACCACCTAGCACAACCCTAGCAACCACCTAGAACACCCTTGCAACCGCCTAGAACTCCATGGCAACCACCTAACAACACCCTAGCAACTGCCTAGTACTCCATTGCAACCACCTAGCGACACCCTAGCAACCACCTAGAACACCCTAGAAACCGCATACCATGAGTAAAACATTGAGATATCAAGTTTTGATGAAGAGTTGATTTAGCTCTGAATACATGTGTTGCAAATCAACTCGTTGCCGTGATGTTATAGCACATACACAGTACTCTGTCTCTGCTCATACTACAGACACTGTTCACTTTGTTCAGCACAAAGTCGACTTTGCATTAGCGGCAACCACACTTCACAATTTCTGCAGGAATTGTCTAGTTTTTATTTAAAGTTTGTACTTTGGTTTGTTATTTTAATTTGGTGGCCTAATATTTTTGGCCTATACTATATATAGTTTAGTATATAATTTTCTTTAAAAGAAACATGGAAAAATATTTGATATAATAATCCTTTAAAATCAGGTCTGATTTGAACTCTCAGTCTTGTGCTTGTATCTTGTTCCTGTCCCTCCAATTCCTGTCATCCAGGTGATAGAAAAGAAGAGCAAGCCTCACATCCAGATGGACATCGGTGGCGGTCAGATAAAGACCTTCGCTCCGGAGGAAATTTCTGCTATGGTCCTCACCAAGATGAAGCAGACAGCAGAGGCGTACCTTGGGAAGAAGGTACTTCATTGGTCGCTCTTTCATTACTCCCAGAAAGAACACTCTTTCTTGTATTTTGCCCAGCACTTTCATTCTTAAAGGAATTCAGTTCATTTCAGTTTCAGCTTGATACAATTACTGTAATTGTGAGTGGATTGTCGCAGTATCAGATATGGTTCTTGCTGCCGAATGTGATTTGTAATGTACAACTGCATCATGCATTATTAGACTGGTTGAAGAAGAGCATCTACAGTAGATTACAGGTTATCTGACAAATGGTAAATTCTTTTGTTACAATACAAATTGTTGTTTGTCAGATTAGCATAATCCTTCTTGATAATAAATGGACCTCTGTGCCTTCTTGGTGATGCTGCATTTTTGTACTGACGTGCTCCACAGCTGTACGTCACACTGGGTAAGAGTCTCTGCTAAGTGAATGTTATGTAATATCATCTTCTAAGCAAAGAACGCAACTATTTGGGATGAACAGAGGCATGTCTGCTGTTGGTCTTCAGTCCTGTGTTCTGTGTTCTGCTTTATTGTAGGTCACTCATGCCGTGGTCACGGTTCCTGCCTACTTTAACAACGCCCAGCGCCAGGCCACCAAGGACGCGGGCGTGATCGCCGGGCTGAACGTGATCAGGATCATCAATGAGCCGTGAGCCTCTTTCCTGGTCCTTCTCACCAAGGCAAACTGCAAGTGCCAAAATAAGAATTCTACAGTGTCAAATGCATTAAACCTGGTGCTGAAAACACTCCATAAACCTCTACTGGAGGTACCATCGGATCTACTAGGAGCTTGACATTGACAAATTGACTGATTGCAGGCTTTCTGAGAACTTTCAGCCATATGAAAAGGTATCCAAGCGAAAGGTCTCTAGTTGGAAATGCTGAGCATATTCTGCTACGATTAATTGAAAAAATACGAAAAATAAAGTCCATATTTTGAGGATGAGTATGTTATTGGCAAATGAAAACACAAGTACTTAATCAAATAATATAAGGCATTGCATTCAAGCATATTCTTTGTATTCACTTGAATTCTGGCTAAACATTGCACTGATTCACAAATAGGAAATAAAAATGGGGCCAAATGTAAACACAAGTACTGAAATAATTGCACTTGAACACATTCGCAACACTCGCTTTAACTAAAGCCCATCAGGTGGTAGAGTGAAGCTCTATATCCTCATCTTTCATCATAGACTAACTTTTAGCCAGTGCATGAGGCAGTTTTTTCTTCTCAAGCATTTCTACTTTCTCGCAGCTCAGTCGATTCATTTCTTTGTGTATCACATGTGATGCCGCACTAAGCAGTGTCTCGACAAGTCCTGTCAAGGTAGGGAGACGACTTTGATTAGCGTTCCGGTATAAAAAGCGAACTCCCTCGTCTTGGAGTAGGTGCCTCTGTGTGAGCACCCGACCGGTTCCTGTGTGGATGGGCTTATGCTATCCATCGCAGGGCTGTTTTCAGTAACAATCCCACGTCAAACAGGGAGGCTGATCGGGTGTCACCTGTGTCTGTACATGCCCTCTTACGATTTTGGTTGATATCAAAAAGTAGAGCATAGAGGCAATAAAAACATAATTACCTAGCTTTGTGGCCCCTGCAATGATTTCCCAAAGATAGACTAGCTTAACAGAAGGATATCCCAGACCTAAGTACAACAAACTAAGCTCAAGACAACACTCAAAAGATGGTTTTTTCTCAGCCCTTGAGGACCTTGAGTTGCTGATCGCTGGTCTAGGTGTCTCCAGTTAGCCACAAGCATTTCTCGAGTGTATAGTTTTGTATCCACATCCACAAGAAATTGTCCCTGTACCTCAGGTCCAGTATGGTTGCAATTAAGTAACCCCAATTTAATAAATTTTATGGCTTGGTGAGTGTTTTGGGATTATAGAATTGCCTCACTATAAGTAGACATCAGGCAGGTTTGTAGATGTCACTGGATTGTATGGAAATGTAGGTCCATTGTCTCAACATCGGTGTTACTTATCGACAAATTTCAAACCACTGACCGATGGTCAATGGCCAAAATTTTTGCAATTTTTGCTATCAGCTGACATCAATATTTGCCCAATATATCGGTGCATCCCTTCTTTCAGCAAAACAAACGAATTGAATTTTTATGGTCTCCAAAAGAGCCACCCCACAATTTCATTACTTTCTTGCTTCTCAACAGAACAGCTGCTGCCATCGCTTACAGTGTGGGCAAGCAAGTTGACAATAAGAACATCTTGGTGTTTGACCTGGGTGGCGGCACCTTTGATGCATCCCTGTTGAACACTGAAAATGGTGTCTTTGCGGTGGTGGCCACCAATGGGGACACTCACCTGGGTGGCGAGAACTTCAACCAGCGTGTCATGGAATATTTCATGAATCTATACAAGAAGAAGACGGGCAAAGACATATGCAAGGACAACCGCGCCATGCAGAAGCTGCGACGAGAGGTGGAGAAAGCCAAGCGCACCCTGTCTACACAACATCTGGCTCGCATGGAGATCGAGTCCTTCTTTGAGGGCAAGGACTTCTCTGAGACACTCACACGAGCAAAGTTTGAGGAGCTCAACATGGCAAGTGCTGTTTGAAACCTGTTAAAAAAAGGCTGATTAGCTTAAGCCTGCTCTCTGGAGAATTATCAGCAGTTCACCTGACATTTGACATGGAATGTGCACATGCAGTTATAACACAGAATATTTTGTGTAGAGTTATAAGCACTCACCTACCACCACAGAGACCAGGGTTCAATGACCAGCAGCGGTACTTCCGGCTTGGTCAGACATTCCTACAAACACAGTTGGCAGTGTTCGCGGGTGGGAAGCCGGTCAGGGTATGAGTCCTGATCATTGCATTAGCGACTCCAACTGGTTGGTCGGGGCGCTTGTTCAGCAGCGAGGGGATCTGGGGGAGATAGCGTGAACCTCTACACGCGTTATGCTCTCCCAGTGAAACTCCTCGCTGTCAGGTGAAAAGAAGCAGCTGGCAACTCCACATGTATCGGAAGCAGGCATGTGGTAGTCTACACCCTCCCCAGACCGACAGAGGATAGTGCATCGACCAGGACTGTGATACACACAGGGAATTGGTATAACGACTAAATTGGGGAGAAAATGGGAGAAAATAGCACAAAAAAGAATATCTTACATAATTCCCAAACCTTTAAGAGTTGTCCACAGCTAGTACACAAGTTCACCTCTTTGCACAAGGCCTCTAGTGGCCAGGATGCCAGTGTGCTCAGGCCGTCAGTGTTCCTGCAACCAAACTCATTGGGAGCAATTAGGGGTTAGGTGTCTTGCTCAGGGAGACTTTGACATGCCCAGGGCGGGGGATCGAACCGGCAACCCTTCGACTGCTCTTACCTCCTGAGCTATGTCACCCCATAAACCCCATGTCAAGATACAGTTGTGATTTATTGTCTTCAACTGTCTGACTGAGAAATAAACACATAAATAGAAAGTGGGGCTAGGCTCCCTCCCTCCTTCCCTTTCTCTCTCTCTCTCGTGCAAACATCCTCACTCCATGCAATATCTGTGTACAGGATCTGTTCCGTTCCACCATTAAGTGTGTACAGAAGCTCCTGGAGGACGACGACATGAAGAAGTCGGACATCGACGAGATCGTCCTGGTGGGCGGCTCCACCCGCATCCCCAGGATCCATCAGCTGGTGCAGGAGTTCTTCGACGGGAAGGAGCCGTCCCGCGGCATCAACCCCGACGAGGCTGTGGCCTACGGTGCGGCTGTGTTTGCTGCAGTACAGTCCGGCAACGAGGACACCGGTAGGTGTTCCAAACCGCTGATGGTTTCAGTCTAGACCAGGATAACCCATGCTCCTTCAAACATTAACTCTTCTTTCTGTAAAAAGCTGTCCGCAAGTTTATCCACAAGGCTTAAACATTTAAAGAAATCAAAGGGAAAAGCTATCCCATACTAAGTTACTTTATCTATTTGTTTAATTCTTGCTAATTTCCTGACCAACGATTTGTTGTTAAGACCGTTAAAAGCTTAATATTTTGCCATTTTGGACTTAGCCCATATTTTTTTTAGCCCAGGAGTGTAGTCTGAAGGAGAAATTGTGTATTGAGTTGGGTGGTGTGATCTCTGAATAGATAGTGTGGCCCTGCTGGATGTATACCCCCTGACCCTGGGCATTGAGACCGTCGGGGGTGTCATGAAAAAGCTTATACCCAGGAACACCTGGTTGCCAGTCACAAAGTCCCAAATCTTCTCTACAGTCTCTGACAACCAGCTCACTGTCACCATCAATGTCTATGAAGGTGAGCTCCTCTTACAGTTGTGTTTCAGATGCTAAACATCCTTTACAGCCAGAGCCACACAACCTTTTACATAGATTCCTAATTGATAGTGGGGATTTATGAGGCATCATTTATCACTGCTTTAGGATTTTCACGTGGCGTGTGTCCTTTTAATCACTGAATATAATTCACTTTACAATTGCTGTTGGAAATTGGCTTGATTCATAGACATATTATCCCTACAGGCTTCTTGCCAGGCTTAGGGAATGCCTGCAAGTTGCCGTTTAAAAATGGGTTTCACTCCTGAAGCAAAAATCGTCAGTCGCACATTATACCAGTCTCCATCTCCTTCCTCTGGTCATTCCAGGAGAGCACCCCCAGACTAAAGACAACAACCTGTTGGGGACCTTTGACCTGACAGGGATCCCACCAGCCCCACGCGGGGTCCCCCACATCGAAGTTACCTTCGAGATCACCGTCAATGGGATCCTCAGTGTAACAGCAATAGACAAGGCCACGGGCAACAAAAAAGCCATCACTATCAACCAGAACCGGCTGACCCCCGAGGACATCAAGCGCATGGTGAACGACGCGAAGCGCTTCGCCGACGAGGACAGGAAGCTGAAGGACCGCATCGATGCCCGCAATCTGCTGGAGGGCTACGCCTACTCGCTCAAGAACCAGGCCGGGGACCAGGAGAAGCTGGACGGCAAGATTTCCCAAGATGACAAGGAGACCCTTGAGAAGGTGGTGAATGAGAAGATTGAGTGGCTGGAGTCGCACCAGGACGCCGAGCTGGAGGACTTCCAGGCCCAGAAGAAGGAGCTGGAGGAGGTGGTCAAGCCGATCATTGGAAAGCTCTATGGAGGAGTGGATAGGCTTCTGCCACTGGGGGTGGAGGAGTACGACCATCAGGAAGAGAGGGATGAGTTGTAGGGCCTTCAAAGGGCTTTAATCTCCCTTTTTCTCTCTCTGTCTCTCTCCTCTCTGGTACACATTTGACTCGTTTTACTGCAGTGGCTTGGGTAAGTATTCAGACCCCTTCACCTCTTCCACATTTGGTTGTGTTATAGACTTAAATTTAAATTGATTTTTTTCTGCCATCAATCTATACACAATACCCAATAATAGCAAATCAAATTATTAAGTAAAAACTGAAATATCTCATTTACATAATTTTTCAGACTCTTTATTCAGTCACTTTGGCAGCAATTACTGCTTTGAGTCTTCTTAGGTATTTATATACCATACCAGGATTTGCAGATCCTTGCAGATCCTCATACCCATGCGCAGAGAACAAGCCGCAGCTGCCCTGACAGCCAAGATGGGTCACTCAAGCAATGAACACTGCTATCCCCACAGACCAAATCCCTCTCACATATCCCTTGGACGGTGCGGAGCAAATTCTGCTCTGCCCCAGCAGGGTTGGGCTGCTGGCCATAGTTGGCATGGCACAGGCCAGATCTGACCCAAGATCACAGTGCTCACTCATGTGGTGCAAAGGGCACCTTTACTGAATGACCTATTCGCCTACTACAATCAAGTTCAAGACCTTTCAAGGATGATCAAATGAAACAGACTGCATCTGAGCTCAACTGGACTGTCATAGCAAAGGGCCTGAATACTTATGTAAATTAGGTATTTACATATTTCAATTTTAATACATTTGCAAAATAAATTTTAAAAACATGTTTTCACTTGGTATTTATGGGGTACTGTGTCTAGGCTAATAAAGTCTGGAAATAAAATGTGGAAAAAGTGAAAGGGTTTGAATACTTTCCGAAGCGACTGTATGCTACAGATGGGGGTTGTGGTGGAGACCCGCAGCCTCTGAATCTTCTGCCAATCCCTGTGAATTTAGGAGTTAAAAGGAGAGTATGTGCAAATGTCTTCTCTTCACCTTGAAGTGGAGGTCTATGTCGGCCTAAATGAAGGCTTCCTGCTGCTCATCGTTGAGAACTGGTGTGTGGGTAGGGGGTAATAAGCGAAGTAGAAGCTAATTTAGTGAGGTAACTGGATGCTCTTTTGGAGATGTATTAATAAAGTTGCGCAGCGTACCTAACGTCACGACCCAAACTAGTATTTTACCTTGATCTGCCTGGCATATACCAACAACCCTGCGCACCCTATGGACTGCAGACAGATTAGACGTTAATGCAGTTGTGTTTGCGGGTAGCTAACTTCGGCTAGCTAGCCGTAGCTAGGCTCACCCACCTTGAACAGGGGTTCTTGGGCTTGGCCCGACGCAGCTAGCGTTAGCGGCAGGGACACTGCCCGGTAAGCTGCAGCCCGGCGCTTACCGGGCGACGGGCGGCCGGTACGGTCACCTTTGAGGCTGAGGTGAAGCTACGCCATCTCGGCAGCGGCAGCCTGTCTGGATAGCTCAAACAAAAAGAAAAGAAAAGGAAAAGACTTATCGCGCTCAGCCATCCGTGAAGTAACGCGAGCTATCTTATGATCTTAAGGTATTTAGTGTGCGCACAGAACTATGCTGTAGTATGAGTGTGCTGCTGCTGGTTCGGCCGGAATGCGTGAGCAACCAATCATCTCGTCTCACTCAGGTGGGCCGGTTGACTGACACGGACAGATGACTACACCAGGAAATACAAGCGTCGTTACATAATGAACGACTCATTGTGAAAACTGTTGCCATGAAATGGAAAAGGAAATAGGGCAAAGTGCTACTCGAACATGCGCCATTTGGAAATAAAAATCTGAAAAAAGCCACTTTGAAATAAAAACCATTACCATTCATACAAAATGTACAGAATTAAATTTCTGTTTCATGTCGGTGAACAACTTAGTTAAAGCTATCAGCTGCTTAGTCCCAACATTGTTTTCTACTCCTCAGATATCTTTGATAAAACATGCATAGGCCTATAAGCTGATTGTTTAAAACTGTTCAACTTTTTGAGTGAAAAAATTATGCTGTATGTAACAAAACAAAACATAGTAAACTGAAGGTAATACGGCTGGATACGGCTGATTTCAAAATGGTGCTAAAAGAACTGACCATAAACAGGAACGAGACCAAGTCTGTCCGTTTTTCCATAATTTAATAATTTACTTTAAAAAAAGAGTGTAAAAGACATAGATCTCTTTTGCAAAGGAGATCGACCAATAATCAAAATGACAGCAGGTGTATCAAATCCTCAGCCTCTCCTGCCCCTCCTCTTTAGTGTTGATACCATGGCAACAATCCACTTAGCCCCACCCAGACCTCTAAAACCAAATTAACAAGAAACAAAATCCCACTGCAAAAATATAAACAGCTACATAAAAAAAAAAAAATCTAACCAGCCAATGAAATGTAGGCCTACTGCTTTCTGAAGTTCGAAAAACGTAGCAGACGGGTGTGTGTATATATACAAACATGCAAAGAATTGTACAAATATCAGGGCTATTTCCAGGAAGGAGATGGAGAAAAGTTGAATGGTTGGGTTAGCTTTCCAACCACCACTTAAAATAATGCGTATTAGTTAAACATACAATTTTAATGCTCAAAATACAAACCGCTTTTAAAGTCATTTGCCCATTTCAAGTGTGTCTCGAAGCAGAAGAAGCATATTTGATATCCTTTTTGCTGTATTCACTTCCCACATCTCATACAGTTAAAAATTGCTTAACGACATTTCGTAACAATATCAATACAAAAGTACAGGACAAACTAAAATGCATTATCTTCCATAATTTAAGAAAAATTTTCCATGTGAAATTCTCCTCTTTTGCGTCTGATTTAAGGACGTACATATTTATATAGAACATGTTACATACATTTGTATATATGGCTGTATAAATACGATGAGAAATTTTAGATAATTTTTCCTGTAAAATGAAATTTTCCATTTCTAATCCCAAGGCAATCATAATGCTTCTTGGAAAAGGCCTTGATTATTTTAAATTTCCATTGTCATTTTAATTAATAAAAATAGTCACAATTCTTTGAAAAAAAGTCAGCTTTACATATACACAAGTCCATGTTTTTTCTTTTAATTTCTCAAAAATCACTCCATCACTTTTGTATCTACAAGAATAAAATGTCCACTTCAAAACAAAAGAGAAAAGTGCCTTTTTTCTGACGCTGACCTGCAGAGGAAGTTCTCTGCCCTCAGAATCACAAAAACCAGGTCCGACAGGAACCGAGCTGCAAAAATGTCACCGGCGAAAAGAAACAGCGCCCCTTTGAGGAGTCTGGAAGAACTGCAGAACGTTCACTTTTGAATGGTTAAGCAGAAGATGGGGGGGCGGGGGGTGGGGTTCTGATCCTACTTCCTGCTTTGGTCCATGATGCTGGTGTATCGTAGGGTTTACTTGAGTGTCTGTTGCTATGACGACCCGGAGTGCTGAGCCGCCCGATTGGTGGGTGGGTACTTCAGTTCAAGGCGGGATCGCAGCCCACCGGAGACACAAACCCCGCCTCCTCGTTCCACAGACTGACACTTCTACTGAGTGCCACTGCACTGACCAGCTCAGCCAATGGGGGAAGACAGAAAGCCCGTCTTTGCACACTTTACACAGTTTTGCCCTTCACAAAATGGAGGTCAGATCTGTGCAGGCATAGCAAATGGAAGCATCTGCATTTCTGCTAGTCAATCACTTTGGGCCCTCGCTGGTGAAAAGAGCCTTCTAGGGCATATAAAACAGCGCAGACATCGGCCATCTTCCGGCCCGAAGACCCAGAATGCACCTCGCTTCCTCCACCCCAACCCCCGCTAGCACCTTCACCAGTCCTAACACCCAATTAGCTGCAGCTTCCTTGTTATTCGTTTTTTTCAGAGCCAGTCATTAGCTTGTTGCTGTTATTCATTTAATGTAGTTTAATGCTCATTTGGGTAGGACTGTTCTTGCCTGTATCACACTCCATTTCATATTTAGCTGCGTATGAACTTAGCGGCATCGCCGCCTTCTGAGCATATCTGAAAAACGACTCGCAGGAAAAGGCACTTTGACAGCCCACAAACACGGATTTCCTCATAAAATCACACGCGGCAGCGAAAACTACATTTCCCATCCTTCATAGCATCTGTTGTAAGACAGTCCAGTTCTCAGAGAGATCCAGACAGACTGCTCACAAACCCTGCAGATTCTATTCTGAATATACACTGCAAAGGCTGCACCACCACCTTGGTTTTAATTCAGAATGTACCTGGCTTTTTCGCGACATGACACTTTAAAACAAATGACAGTATCACCGTACATTACTACAGTATTACTGATCAACTAAGCATAGCTTAAGTTAAAGCTTATATTTAAAAAAAAAAAAAAAAAGCTTCATGTAACATTCTCTGAAAGACGTCAGTGTTTGAAAATTAAAGCCACAGGAAGTGTACATCATGGTCCTTTCTCCAGGTAGCTGATTTACGCTGATTTATGTGTTACACCATCCGAATGAACGCATGTACTTCCTCAATAAATAAGATACATTTTTCTCTGCATGACTGACACTCACTGTTTTGTGCAAGGGCAAACTGGCACCAGAATGCAATTAAACGGTCTTAAAACTCTAGGAACGCCCCCTTAGACAGGGTGACAGGACGGCTCCTCCCCCTGAAACCCAAAAGAGGAGGAGGGGGAAGTGATGCGTTAGGGACAGGAAACTCTCCATCTTTCAGCTGATGAGGCGGGGTCTGTGGTTGACCAGAGCACCGTGAGAGGTCAACAGGTGAAGAGTTGGGGCATGGACCCCACCCCCGTGCCCCGCCCTCCTGCTGTGCAGATGCCCCGCCCCCTGACAGAGAACTCTACGGGCGGAGTCAGGTCCCGCCCCGCCTACAGCATGTTGAGGATGGCGTTGTACATCTGCGTGAGGACGACCAAGTGCACCGGGAGGCAGGAGCGGCGGTCGTGAGACGCAGGGCTGCAGGTCAGCCAGGAGAGGGCGTTGTACTGCTCCAGCACAAACCTGAGGGGGAGGGAGGGAGGGCGTGAGTCCACACCAGCAGCTTCTGTCACATGCTCACACACACGCACTCATACAGTACACACACACACACACACACGCATACACATGCACACACACACACACCCACACACACACACACACACACACACACACACGCACACGCACGTGTGAGGCTAAATAAAGAGCTGTACAGGACGTCCCACCTGAGCACGTCGGACGTGGTCTTGGAGTCCAGGGGGTGGGGACTCCTCTGGGAGGTCTTGCTAGAGAGGAGCTCGTCTGATTGGGCGATGGATATGTGATGATGCAGGGAGGCCTTGGGGGGGGGGGGGGGTGCAGAGGGGGCAGATGAGAGTGTATCTTTCATTCATAGCCTTCAGCACTGTACATCAACTGGACGCTCAAAATGACCACTCAATCACTACAGATACAAATAACGGTGTAGTGTCAGTGTGCTTTACTGATGAAGGAGCTAGGCTTCTAACCGACAGTTTACGGGCTCGATTCCAAAATGAGGCATAGCATGGGGCTTCATACTACAATATCTGTAGCAGTAAAGCTGTTTGGGGTCTCACGCATATTTAAATTACATTGTCAGAAGAAATAACTATTAGGGCCACAGCCTGCACTGTCTTCAGCTGAGCCAGAGCTGAAATACTGATCTAGGGGACGGCGTTAGTGGTGACACAGGGCAAAGCGGGGCGGTATGTAGGGTGGGAGTGGGGGGGGGTTGTCCCCCTACCTTCAGGAGGAGCGGGCACTGAGCCTGAGTCTGCAGAGGAGGGAGTTAGTGTGGGGCAGAAGGTTAGTGTGGGGCAAGGGGTTAGTGCAGTGCAGGGCAGGGCAGGGGTGTTAGTGGGGTGGGTACCTTGAGGAAGAGCGGGCACTGGTTCTGAGCCTGAGGGCAGGAGGGGGGTGCATGTTGGGGGAGGGTGTTAGTGTGGGACAGGGGGTTAGTGTTGGGGGAGGGGTTAGTGTGGGGCGGGGGTCAGTGTTGGGGAGGCGGGTACCTTGAGGAAGAGCGGGCACTGGTTCTGAGCCTGCGGGCAGGAGGGGGTGCATGTTGGGGGAGGGTGTTAGTGTGGGACAGGGGGTTAGTGTTGGGGAGGGGTTAGTGTGGGCGGGGGTCAGTGTTGGGGAGGGCGGGTACCTTGAGGAAGAGCGGGCACTGGTTCTGAGCCTGCGGGCACGAGGGGGTTAATGTTGGGGTGGGGGTTAGTGTGGGACAGGGGTTAGTGTTGGGGGAGGGGGTTAGTGTGGGGCGGGGGGTCAGTGTTGGGGGAGGGCGGGTACCTTGAGGAAGAGCGGGCACTGGTTCTGAGCCTGCGGGCAGGAGGCCCAGAACCAGTGGGGCAGGCCGTCGGCCCGGGCGGTGGAGACATAGTACCCCAGAGCCAGGGGCTGCTGCTTCAGCTCCTCCGGCGCCTCCCTGGAGAGCAGCCTCTCCCCCTGACCCTGAGAGAGAGGGAGGGGGTGGGGGAGAGGGAGAGAGAGGGAGGGAGGGAGGGAGAGAGAGGGAGAGAAAGGGAGGGGGAGAGAGAGAGAGACATGCCTTCGTCACCCACAGCAATCTTGTTATCTGGTGGACTGCATTTCCCAAGGTGCTGTTGGATGCAGGCTCTATTCAATGGGGGCCCAACACCATGTTGAGTAACTTTACACTGGTATTTCCATAGTTTTGTTCACTACCTGTAGGTTTGGCAAAATGGTGGTAAAGGGTGTGTTTCTTGAGAGTGTTACTCTGCAACACACACACACACACATGCACACGCACACACAGCCTTCTCTACAGCTGTGTCCCCTCCAGTACTCACCCTGTTGTGGGGAAAGTGGGACGTCCCGCCCATGCCGCCGGGGGACCCAGGGGACGGGACGGGGGAGGTGTTGGGGGAGGGGTGCAGGTTCGTGATCAGCATCATGTCGTGCCCGATGTCGTTCTCCAGCTCGTCCGGAAACGGCAAGTCGAACATGTCGTCTGGAGGCGGCAGAGAGGCCAGTTATAGCACAGAACACAGAACAGAACACTAGCGCCACACACTGCCTCCCTCTGCTGGCGGACCCCGGTACTGCACATAACGCATACAAGAGGGAGATGGTTTCTCATTGCAGTAGGTTATGGGCCTGCAGTCCTGGTCCTGGAGAGCCACGAGCTCTGCTGGTCTTTGCTTTCACCTCAAAAATCAGCACCCGACTGAGACCCAAGTAAACAGGTGACTTAACTGTGTAATCAACTCGTCTAATGGATTCATGAAGTGCAGAGTCCTGTGGCTCTCAGGGACCAGAGCTGCTGATCCATGCGGCTGATCCTCAGTTAGGAACAGACCGGTAAATCAAAGGGGTATGAAACCTCCAATGAGAAGCCTTTTTCTAAAATAAAAGCGCCGTTCGGCCCCGTACCCGGGTTGTCCTCCGTGGGGTAGGTGCCGGGGGCCACCTGGGTGGTGGCGGAGATGGGGAAGACCAGGATGTGGGTGCAGGAGGCGTCCTGCGGCGTGTTGAGCTGCGACGTCTGCAGGTTTAACGCCGTGCTGCGGCCGAACACCGAGCCCATGGTCACCGCGTCTGTGAGGGACACACACGCACGCACACACGCACGCACACACACACACACACACACACACACACACACACACACACACACACACACACGCACACAAACACACACTCACACACGCACACACGCACACACGCACACACGCACACACAGACACACGCACGCACACACACACAGACAGACAGACACACACACACACACACACACACACACACGCACACAGGAGAGCAGGTATGAGTGCCACTCATTTACTGCCACTGTGGTTTAAATGGTAACAGAGTGTTCTGACTGAGTTCTGTGCTTACAGTGTGTTTACAGCATGGTGTCAGTGTGTTAACATTGTGGGGACAGTGTGGTGTCAGTGTGCGTACATTGTGGGGACAGTGTGGTGTCAGTGTGTTAACATTGTGGGGACAGTGTGGTGTCAGTGTGCTTACAGTGTGGGGACAGTGTGGTGTCAGTGTGCGTACATTGTGGGCACAGTGTGGTGTCAGTGTGCGTACATTGTGGGCACAGTGTGGTGTCAGTGTGCGTACATTGTGGGCACAGTGTGGTGTCAGTGTGCGTACATTGTGGGGACAGTGTGGTGTCAGTGTGCGTACATTGTGGGCACAGTGTGGTGTCAGTGTGCGTACATTGTGGGCACAGTGTGGTGTCAGTGTGCGTACATTGTGGGCACAGTGTGGTGTCAGTGTGCGTACATTGTGGGGACAGTGTGGTGTCAGTGTGCGTACATTGTGGGGACAGTGTGGTGTCAGTGTGCGTACATTGTGGGGACAGTGTGGTGTCAGTGTGCGTACATTGTGGGGACAGTGTGGTGTCAGTGTGCGTACATTGTGGGGACAGTGTGGTGTCAGTGTGTTTACCTGGCATAACCACGAAGGAGCCCTGTGGCTCCATGGCAACCAGGCAGGCGCTGAGGATGGAGGGCGAGTCGCTGGCGGAGATGCCGCACATCCGACACGCCTCCCGCAGCTGCCTGCTGATGGACTGCAGAGAGTGCTCCCCCAGGAGAACACTCCAGTCTGGAGGGAGGGAGGGAGAGAGGGAGGAAGAGAGGGAGGGGGAGGAAGAGTGGGAGAGAGGGACACACGGGGAGAGGGAGGGGAGAGAGAGAGGGAGGGAGGGAAGGAGGGAGGGAGGAGAGGGTGGGAAGGATGGAGGGAGGGAGGGAGAGAGGGGGAGGAAGGGGGGGAGTGAGGGACACAGAGGGAGGGGGAGAGAGAGGGAGGGAGGGTGGGTGGGAGAAGGAGAGAGAGAGGGAGGGAGAAGGAGAGAGAGAGAGAGAGGGAGGGATGGACAGAGAAGGAGAGAGGGACAGAGAAGGAGAAAGGGATGAAGGGATGAACAGAGGGGGAGACAGGGAAAGGGAAACGGGGGAGAGAAGGAAAGCGAGGTTGGAGATGAAAAGAGAAAGGAAAGATCATTCATTAGATTTTTATGTACACTGACGATGTGTACAGCCAGAGTATGTGGGAGGTCCCACATCTGAGTATACAGCCAGAGTATGTGGGAGGTACCACATCTGAGTATACAGCCAGAGAGCATATGGAGATACCACCTCATTCTACAGCCAGAGAGCATATGGAGATACCGCCTCACTCTACAGCCAGAGAGCATATGGAGATACCGCCTCACTCTACAGCCAGAGAGCATATGGAGATACCACCTCACTCTACAGCCAGAGAGCATATGGAGATACCACCTCACTCTACAGCCAGAGAGCATATGGAGATACCGCCTCACTCTACAGCCAGAGAGCATATGGAGATACCGCCTCATTCTATAGCCAGAGAGCATATGGAGATACCCTCACTCTACAGCCAGAGAGCATATGGAGATACCACCTCACTCTACAGCCAGAGAGCATATGGAGATACCACCTCACTCTACAGCCAGAGAGCATATGGAGATACCACCTCACTCTACAGCCAGAGAGCATATGGAGATACCACCTCACTCTACAGCCAGAGAGCATATGGAGATACCACCTCACTCTACAGCCAGAGCATATGGAGATACCGCCTCAAAGACTACAACCAGAGAGCATATGGAGATACCGCCTCACTCTACAGCCAGAGAGCATATGGAGATACCGCCTCACTCTACAGCCAGAGCATATGGAGATACCACCTCACTCTACAGCCAGAGAGCATATGGAGATACCACCTCACTCTACAGCCAGAGAGCATATGGAGATACCGCCTCAATCTACAGCCAGAGAGCATACGGAGATACCACCTCACCCCACAGCCAGAGAGCATATGGAGATACCACCTCACTCTACAGCCAGAGAGCATACGGAGATACCACCTCACCCCACAGCCAGAGAGCATATGGAGATACCACCTCACTCTACAGCCAGAGAGCATATGGAGATACCACCTCACTCTACAGCCAGAGAGCATATGGAGATACCACCTCACTCTACAGCCAGAGAGCATATGGAGATACCCCTCACTCTACAGCAGAGAGCATATGGAGATACCACCTCACTCTACAGTCAGAGAGCATTAAGGGAGATGACCGCCTCACTCTACAGCCAGAGAGCATATGGAGATACCGCCTCACTCTACAGCCAGAGAGCATATGGAGATACCACCTCACTCTACAGCCAGAGAGCATATGGAGATACCACCTCACTCTACAGCCAGAGAGCATATGGAGATACCGCCTCACTCTACAGCCAGAGAGCATATGGAGATACCGCCTCACTCTACAGCCAGAGAGCATATGGAGATACCACCTCACTCTACAGCCAGAGAGCATATGGAGATACCACCTCACTCTACAGCCAGAGAGCATATGGAGATACCACCTCACTCTACAGCCAGAGAGCATATGGAGATACCACCTCACTCTACAGCCAGAGAGCATATGGAGATACCGCCTCACTCTACAGCCAGAGAGCCAGAGGCTTCTCACTCACTATCTGCAGCACTATAATCTGCAACACTGATAAAGGGTCCTATGGATAAAAAAACCACAGTAATGTTTAGCAAGTACCCTTCAGCTCCCCATGTCCCAGGCGCCCCAGCCGGCCAATCACAATCCTCCAAGGCAGCGATGTCATCTGGATGATCCCGACGCACCACTCCCACACCTTCTGCAGACCCATCTTCCGCGGAGAGACCTTCGGCCTGCGGGCTCTGCGGAGAGGAGAGGAGGAGGAAAGAAAAGGGGAAGAGAAGAGAGGGGGAGAAGAAGGGTTGAAGAACGAGTGAGGAGAAGAATGAAAGGAGAGGAGGAGGGAGAGGGAAATAAGAGATTTAGAATGTGTTTGCGGTAAAGGTCCACAGCAGTTGACTCGTAAAAGATATGTTAATGACCAGCAGTGTTAGAGGAGGACAGACATCTCACAGTCCTGGAGGAGCTAAGCTGTGTGCATTTTATGCTGCCCCAACGTAGTACAGCTGGAACTGGGTTCAAAGGTCATTACAATTCCCAAATCCAGCAGCCTTCAGGGCGGTGACAGAAAGACTAACCAGGTGCTCCCCCCCGCCCCCCACCCCCCCGCCCCCCAGCCCGCTCTACCTGTTGGGCACGTCCACGTTGATGATGCAGGTCTCCAGCAGCTCCCCCTGCTGGTCGGTGCAGGACACCAGGATCCAGCGCTGGTCGTGGGACAGGCAGTACCCCAGGAAGAGCACGCCGTAGCGGGCCACGCCCTCTCCGCAGGCCTCGCCCACGTCCAGCTGCTTGCTGCGCGTGGGGCCCAGGATGAAGGGCGGGGCGTAGAGCGGCAGGGGGGCAGCGCGCTGGGGGGGGGGGGGGTTGAGTTAATACTGACACGTGTCACTACGACGTTTACATTGGTGTTAAGAGCAAATGCATTAAAAATGACAGCTGTGATTCTCAAAGGCAGAATAGGTGCCACTTTGTGCAGAAAAGAGAAACATTCATATTTTTGCATTTAATGTATTTATCTAAAACTGATACGTGAAAAACTTACAATACAAAGGATAAAAAGAAGAAGCAGGAGAGACAGAGAGGACAGATGGAGAGAGGGAGACAGAGATTTTTTTAAAATACTAGTGTTGATTTAGCATTAGCATCGTTATTATTATTGCGTGGTTTTTGTTTTGATTTCTGATGCTTTGGCAGCATTTACATATGTATTTCGAGAAAAAAGACAGATTGAATTGAATGAGAGAGAGTGAAGAAGAAGAGAGACAGACAGACAGACAGAGAGGAGAAGAGAGACAGAGAAGCAGAGCAGAGCAGAGAGCAGAGAGACAGACAGAGAAGACAGACAGACAGAGAGAGAGACAGAAGACAGAGAGAGAGAGAGAGCAGACAGAGAGCGAGAGACACAGAGACAGACAGAGAGAGAGAGAGAGAGATAGAGGAAGAGAGAGAGAGAGAGAGAGAGAGAGAGAGAGAGAGAGAGAGAGAGAGAGAGAGAGAGAGAGAGAGAGGGCAGGACTCACCTCCGGGTTGCTGAAGTGTGACTCGGTGGAGGAGGCGGGTCCGAAGCCGGTCAGGGACTTGATGTGCGTGCGCAGGGGCAGTGGGCGGCGGCTGTGCGAGTAGGCGGAGAAAGCCAGCGAGCGCAGGTGCTGCAGGTACAGCGGGCCCCCCCCGCCAGCGGGCTGCAGCAGGTACTGACAGGGCACCACCTGGGGACACGCCCACACCAACACCGTCACACCTCCATCACAGCCTGCTCATCAAGAGCATCTCCATCTCCCACTCAGTATTCCCATTTACATACTCATTATTCCCATTTACATACCCATTATTCCCATTTACCTACTCATTATTCCCATTTATCTACCCATTATTCCCATTTACCTACTTGTTATTCCCATTTATCACATTTATCTACTCATTATTCTCATTTACCTACTCATTCTCATTTACCTACTCATTATTCCCATTTACCTACTAATTATTCCCATTTATCTACTGATTATTCCCATTTATCTACTCATTTTTTCCACTTATCTACTCGTTATTCCTATTTATCTACTCATTACTCACAACATGGAATTGTGGGATAGTGGGTGTGGGTGGAGAGGGGGGCGTTACCTGGAGGGCGAGGGCCGGCTGGAGGTTCTCGGGGAGGGCGCGGAGCAGCTCGGTGAAACAGCGAAGAAGACCCAGGAGCCAGACGCTGGCAGGCTCCGCCTCCTCGTCCTCCTGGTCGCCGCCGGCGCACAGGAAGGGGTCCACCACGTACAGCACGATGGCGGGGGGGTGGGCGTGGCTGTCCGCCGACTCCGCCACCGTGGGGATCCCGATGCGCTCCCGGTCCGCTGAGCTGAGGGGGGGAGGGCGGGGGAGATGGGGGGGTTCCCCTTAAATACCCACAATGCACTTCAGCACTGCACAGCACTGTCATGGGTCCAAACCAAGTTTTTACACAGACATTTACATTTGAATCATTTATGCCACTTTTCTCATGCATTCTGGCATGCATTTACTGCCCCCTGCTGGAGTTTATCAGTAACTGAAATGAATTAACTGCAGAAAGCAGAATCTACAGCGATGGATCTCTGTAAAATGGAGCTAAGAGCCTATTTCACACAGAATAACAAAACTGGAAAATTAAATTCCACAGAACGATGTGCCTTACACTGGGAGTCCATACTGGGTTAACAAAACATGAATGTTTTAATGAGAGTGGCCAAAGTTCATAATGTTTTATGCTTCTGTGAATGAGTTCTGCAGAAAAAGCATTAAAAGTTTACACAGGGCTCCAAATCCTGGCCTTTGGCTAAAATCTATCAAAGCCGCAGTTTTGTCACATGACTTGGGGATAAGCACGCGCGCGGTTGACCGTGGAGCTGTGTGCCCCTACCTCTCAGCGCCCTCTGCAGGCGGGGCAGGGGACGGCGTCGCGTTAGCGGGGGTCTTGGACTCGGCGGCGCCCCCCTGCGCCGCGTCGGCCCCGCCCGGCGTGGCCCCCCCGGGCGTGGGCGTGCTGACCGAGCCGACGGAGGGCGTGGCTCCGTCGGGGGCTGCGGCGGTGGCGGGGGCGGCGCCCTGGGGCGGGGCGGCCGGCGTGGCCGTGGGCGCGGGGGGCGGCGGCGTCGGCTGGGGTTTCGGGGGCAGGAGCAGGCTGCTGTCCAGGGTGAGAGACGCCAGCTGAGGAGCTAAAGCACAGTAAACGCACGCTCTGATTGGCTGGGACCCAGGTACTGGCTGTCTCTGCGTACGCATCGCACGCATTACCAAGCGCATCACAGTAAAGATGTAAGAAGCAGGAATGCAGGAGAAAACGCTTCGGACAAAGAACTGAGGTACTGACAGACAGCCAGACAAACAGTCAGTCAAGTCACACAGACAGACAGCCAGACAGATATACAGACAGGCAGTCAGTCTCATAGACAAACAGCCAGACTAAGAGTCAAAATAGTCAGTCATACAGTCAGCTAAACAGATATACAGTCAGTCAGACAGAGTCTCACAGGCAGACAGTCAGACAAACAGTCAAAGCCACAGTCAGCCAGACAGACAGACAGACAGCCAGTCAGTCTGTCAGAGAGATAGACACACAGACAATCAGTCAGTCAGTCAGTCAGATAAGCAGACAGCCAGCCAGACTCACCCAGCAGCTGCTGGCAGGTGTGGGCGTAGAGCTTCAGTTTGGCCAGATTGTCCTCCTGGTTGCTCCCGGCCCACGGTTCGGTAAACCACTGGTCCACCAGGTCCTCCACCAGGTCCTGCGGCTCTACGCCGCCCACCCGAAAAATGCCGTCCCGGGACACCTTGGCCAGGGGGCGGTGTTTCCCCAGCCGGCAGGTCTGGGGCAGAGAGAGAGAGGGGGGGATTGGTAAAGGAGTGCCAAAAAATGTGCCTGATTTAAAAGGCTGTGAAAGTTACAGAGGCCTGGTGTCCAGGCAAGACAGAGTGGGACAGGGTGGGGCGTGGCAGGAAGGGGTGGTGCAGGGTGGGGCGGGGCGAGAGGGAACAGGGTAGGACAGGGTGGGACAGGGCAATGCAAGGTGGGGGTGGGGGTGGGACAGGGTGGTACAGGCGCGGAGAGGGCAAGGCAAGGTGGGGGTCGGGGTGGGACAGGGTGGTATAGGGCAAGACAAGGTGGGGGTGGGGCAGGGTGGGGGTGGCAAGGAGGGTGGGGGGGGGTGAGGGTGGGACAGGCCAAGGCAGGGTGGTGAGCAGGGTGGGACAGCAAGGCAGGTGGGCGCAGGTGGGACAGGCAAGGCAGGGGGGGTCGGTGGGACATCAGCACAAGGGTGAGTGGGGAAGGGGCCGGTAGGGCGCACGGCTGACGGAAGGCGCGGCCGACAGGCGGTCGCAGCACGGGGCAGCCTGCCCGCAGGCCAGCAGCGTCCGAAGCAGGCGACAGCGCCAGGAAGTCCCGGTCGTAGCCTAGCAACAGGCTGGGCACGGGCAGCGGCTCGGGAGACTCCTCCGAACCTGAGGAGGGGAGGGACGAAATAAACAAAAAAACAACAAAAAGAAAAACAAAGACCGCTGAATAAAACCGCACTTCGTAAGTCTTATAGCTCTAAAACGGCGCGAGCGGAAGAGGAAGAGGAGGCGTGTCCCCGCCGGCTCACCGTAGGAGCCCCGGCCGGCCATCTTGTGGAACTGCTGCCAGGTGAGCGGGCCCTGCACGTGTTGGATGTTCTCCCAGGTCCGGCCCGTGCGCTTCTTCTGGATGGCGTCCTGCAGCACGGGCTGCAGCGAGAGCAGCATGCGCACCACGTCCTGAGAGGACAGCCTGCTGATGTCCAGCACTGCGGGGACACCCAGAGACACACACGCGCACGCACGTTACATTACGTTTATTTAGCAGACGCTTTCATCCAAAGCAACGTAAAAAAGTGCATTTCATGGTCATTGGACAACTACAAAACACAATTTCAATAAAGGTGCAATACTCACACACGCACACAAAGACACAGACACACACGCACACGCACAGATACACACACTCTCAGAGATACACACACATACATGCACAGACACACACAGAAAAACACACACACACACAAAGACGCACAGAGACACACACACACACACACACACACAAACAAACACGTACAGACACACACACACATACACACAAACATACACACACAGACACACACAGCTTTAGAAAGCTGGCTCCCAGTAGAAGGCCCAGAAGGGCTGCACTGCAGGGGTTAAAGGTCACTGTTCAATCATTTATTGAGTCACTGCAACTCATTTAGTGCATACATACATGACCTCCTCTCTGCGCTTTCCAGGGGGTTATTTCAAAAAGCAGGATTACTGAGTTAGCTGGGTAACTGCGCTGAGTAAAACCCAGAACAGCTCTTCATACTTCAGTCCATGTTCCAGATTGGGTAGGGTTGCGGGTTTTACTCAGAGCAGTTACCCGGCTAACTCAGTACTCCCGCTTTGTGAAACAGGGCATAGTTCTCTCAGAGGAGACCTCAGACCACAGAACAGGGGAAGCTAATGAAACGGGGGACATTGCTGTACCCCAGTGGTCTCAAGCTCGTTGCCATGTGTATGCAGGTTTTCATTCCAACCAATCAATGCTGCCTTAATCGAGTCCAATTACTCATTCAGCCATATGCATTTAACTGCACTGAAGCACAGAATATGAGCAAGTTTTTATTTAGACAGCGCGGGTTACCATAGACGTTGGGTCACCATAGACGTCGGGTCAACATTAGGTGCAAACCTGCATCCCTAATTCAGCAAATAACTGAACTAATTACGTAATCAAGACCTGAGGCTGGACCGCAGACCCAGCAGAAAGCCGCGTGCGCGTTGCTGCCCCCTTGTGGCGGGCGGGCCTCACCGTTAGCGTGCGGCCAGGCGTGCAGCGCGCCGCTCCGCACCAGGGCGCGGTCCACGGGGCCGGCGGCGGCGTTGTCGGCGTACTGCTGGCCCTGCAGCAGGGCGCTGTAGCACTCGGCGCAGGCGTCGCTCCCGTCGGCCCAGCGCTGGTCGGCCGCCCAGCCGCGCAGCAGCGCCCCCCGGCGGCCGTCGCCGGAGCCGCAGGCCGGGTGCAGGTGCAGCGAGGCGGGCGAGGCCAGCGGGACGGAGCACTGGTCGCGCAGCAGCGCCAGGACGGCGAAGGGGGCGGCGGCGGCGGGGGGCTCCGCCCGCCGGCACAGCTCCAGCCGCCGCTCGGCGGCCCCGCCCACCTCCGAGCCCCGCCCGAAGATGTCGAGCTCGTCCTCCAGGAACAGGCCGGCGCCGTGGGCCAGCCGGCGGTTGACCACGGCGCTGAAGCCGCAGGTGCAGCGGTACTGGTCCTCGCCGGACGAGTCCGGGATGTACAGGCCCACGTCGGCGCCCTTCACGTTCAGGTTGCAGGCGCACACGCAGCAGCTGTCGAAGTTGCGGTCCCGGAAGACGTCCAGGACCGAGTCGGACAGCAGGAGCGTGGCGTAGAGGCTGTGGGACTCCGGGAGGGCGGGGCCGGCGGCGGCGGCGGGCGGGGGCTCCTCCGCCGAGCTCAGCGGCCGCCCGGTGGAGGGCGTGGACGCGGGCGAGCTCAGCTCCGCCCCCTCCTGCTGCTTGACCGAGCCCTGGCCGCTGGAGGCGCCCGCCCCCCTGGGGGTGCGCGGGGTGCGGGGGGTCCGGGGGGTGGGGACGGAGAAGCGGGGCGTGGCCGGCGAGGGGAGGACGCCGCCCGCGTTGCCCACGGAGGCGATGCCCGAGCTGGGCTGGGCGTAGTCCTGGTCCAGCAGGCTGCTCACGCTGGGGACGTTGCTGAGGAATGGAGACACGCGTCAGTCACAGCAATTAGACACGCCCCCGAGGCCAATGACACGCGTCAGTCACGCTGTTAGACACGCCCCCTGAGCCCAATGACACGTGTCAGTCACAGCCGTTAGACACGCCCCCAAGGTCAATGACACGTGTCAGTCACAGCCGTTAGACACGCCCCCAAGGTCAATGACACATCAGTCACCGCTGTCAGGTAGACACATCCCCTCTCTTTTCTTTTTTCTTTTTTCCTCTCGCTCCTTGGATTTCCTTTCGGATAAAGTTACGGGTATAGCTGTAACCTTATCCAAAAGGGTTGTGTAAAAGGTCATCTCTGTAGTTGTACATTCTTTTACTGCAATATAAATGGCTGTTTGTTCTCCACTACAGTATCACTCTGGATAACAGTGTCTACTAAGGGATTGTAATGCTATTATTATTATTATTATTTTTTTAATTATTATTAATAATAAATTTCTATAATTCTTAATAACAATAATAATTATAATATCACAAATGTAATGCCCGCCTCCCTCCTCCAGTTCAGCAGCACCTGTCTACAGCAAACCAGCATCTTACAGTGAGGAAACAGGCTCCGCCCCTTCTGATCACCTGACCCACAATAAGGTCTCTCGGAGATTTAAAGGAGTACCATGGTGGTTTTCACACTTTCTCGGTTTTATGTGCTATTTGCACAAGAGGCATTGAAGAAACACAATGAGCAAAGTATTAAATATGTCCGTTCTGTATTTTTGGAGAAATATGCGTTTTAAATTCATTGTCCTATTTTCAACCGGTTGAGAAAGTTGTCATTTTGCTACGTCACGAATACAGTAACCACTCCCATTTCCACGCCCCTTAAAGAAATCTGACAGGAAAACACCGTCCTGCTGTTCAGACAATGCAAATATTTGACTAACGTTAGGTTCACTTAAATTAGAGTGGCTTTAGATTATTTCTGGTTAAATTCATTTAGCTAGCTAGCTAGCTAACGTTAGCTAGCTAGGAGGTTCGCTTTCATAAGGCAATGTTATCGATAACGTTAGCTTGCTAGTTTGCTTTTATGAGGACGTTATAGTTGTGCTTTTATCTTAACTTGGCTAGCTAGATAGCAAAAATTATAATTGGATATAAGTCAACGTCCTTACCTTAGCTATCTATCGATACTTGATATACTACTAAGCTAGCTAGCTTGTGAAAATTCAGTCTCCCAAAAATAGCGCTTATCATGGGGCTAGCTATGGTAACGGGGCACGGTCTGTCAATCATAGCTAACTGACAGTTCTCATTACCACGCCCAGACGGTTCGGGTGAATTTTTATCGTGGGAAATTTAGGCTTAGAAAAATATGTTTTAAAGTTCATTGAAATGACTGAAGAATAAAAAAATTATGCACATTTGTTTTGTTGTTGCCTGAAGACAACTGGGAAGTGTCACATTCAACCACCATGGTACTCCTTTAAGATGCCGAACTCTCGCTGAAGCTGAGGCCCCCACATAGTCCCGCAGGCTAGAACTGAGTCAATATTTTAACTCCAGACTCCACTTGGTAGGACAGACAGAGGGGTATCTGTTTATCATTTGTGTACGAAAAAGCAGTGTGTTCAAAAATGTGTGTACAACGTGAGCCCCAGACATAATAAGAGTGCATCAGCACATCCGGCTTTGGCAATTTTGCATCGTGTGAAAATTTGAGACCGGCCCCTCCCCCGCAGCGCCCCAGCGAATCGGAGACGAGGACGACGCCGCGCCACGTACCCGTCCCGGAGGAAGGGGGCCTGCGGGTGCAGGGCGAGATGCTCCATCTTGGGCGGCAGGGACCAGGACGGCCGGTAGTAGCAGTGTTCGGGAATCTTGAGGGGCGGAAGGCAGCTGCTGGGGAGGGTGCGGAGGGGGGCGAACACGGAGGAGCCCACGTGCGGCTGGACCGACGGGACGCGGTGCACGAAGGAGAAATCCTGGGGGAGAGGGGGGGAGAACCAGACATTCCACCATGAGGCCAAGCCAAACTTTATACGAGACAAGATGGAGGCACAGTCTTCTGACAAAACGCCATTAACTACGGACTTAACGCTCAAATCCTCAGTCTTTTAACAGGAAGCGCCGTTCGATTATTAGACTCGGGAAGTAGCGGTTAGCTTGCGGATTTGCGAGGGGTTTGCAGTGATTTACAGGCAGTCCGTGCCGTTGCAAACACACAAATAAAAGGCAAGTGCTTGTAGTTTAACTGCAGAGGCTCGGGGATTGGGACTACAGGCCTGAGGCGCAGCACCGCGTCTGGCTGTCGATCCACCTGGCGCTCTTAACTGGCCAATAAAAACGCTGTGCGTTGACCGTAGAGATCAGCGGTGCTCTTAACCGGCCAATAAAAAACGTCATGCGTCGATCGTATAAATCAACCGAGCTTCTCTTTGCTCATTAACTGTCTTACTGGTGCGTACGAACAGCCGTTTAAAAACCATAGCAATAATGATAAAAGAGAGGGTCGTCCGTAGAGACCCCCCCCCTCGCCCCCCCACACCCCTCACCCTGATGTCCTCTGCTTTCGGGCTGCCCATACACTCCTCCACCTCCATCCGGAACTCGGAGAGCTGGGCGGAGGACGCGGGGGCCGGGGCGTGGTCCGACCCAGAGGGGGGGGCCGGGGGCTCCTGGCTGGGGGTGTCCCGGTAGGTCGTGATGGGGGAGAAGGCGGGGTGCTGCTCCAGGGAGGGAGGTGTGGGAAACATACGCTGGAGATCTGCAACTGCTGAAAAAGAGAGAGAGAGAAGGGGGGGGGGAGCGAGGGGAGGGAGAGAGAGAGGGGAGGAGGGGGGAGAGAGAGAGAGATAGAGGAGGGGGGACAGAGACAGAGAAGGTAAGAGAGGGGGGAGAGAAAGAGAGAGAGAAAGACAGAGGAAAAGGAAAGAATGAGAGAAGTACAGGGAGAAGGAGAGTAAGAAGATAAGAAATTGAAGAAGACAGTTGGGTCGAGAAGATATGATAGAACAAGAAACGGGAGAAAAAGAGAGAAATGAAAGAAGGTAACAAGGGAGAAAGAGGATATCAGGAGAGATATTATTTGCAGCCCTGAATTGGACAGCCGTGTGCACACACTGAAACTCTCCAAACAGACTCACTTGAAGGGTACGGCACTGCAACTCTCCCTTCCTTTGCTAGGGGGCGATCTTCAGCTCCAGCGGCTGGGGCCTTGGCTGACTGCTGGTTGGAGAAAGCGGCCTAAAAAACAGGCAAACACGCTGTCATTTGGGAATGGTCCCTGGAGACATCCGTATGGCTTCACGGAGGATTTCGCATTTCCAGCAGTCATCGTAACGTTTACGGAGTTCTACGGTTGCAAACATTTACAACGACATTCAAGCAACACATTCAGCTGGTAAATCACACTGCGATGCTCAGGGGCACAAGCACTTTGGAGGGATTAGATCTGCTTAGACAGCGGATGCCCTGAACCAGGACCGAGCCAGCCCTGCCCGAAAGGCCCTCCCAGCAGGAGGAGCAGCACTCACCCCCAGCCCGGAACACTCACCCCTCGGCCAGAACACTCACCCACAGCCCAGAACACTCACCCACAGCCCAGAACACTAACCCCCAGCCCAGAACACTCACTCCCAGCCCAGAACACTAACCCCCAGCCCAGAACACTCACCCACAGCCCAGAACACTCACCCCCAGCCCGAACTCACCTCCGACACTAACCCCAGCTCGGACATCACCCGCGACAACACTAACCACCCCGAGACAACCCAAGCAGAACACTAACACAACCTACCCAGCCCAGAACACTCACCCCCAGCTCGTCCTCATCAGAGTTGTCGAAGATGTTCTCCAGGTCGGAGATGAGCACCACCAGGTCCTTCTCCCTGGTGAGCGGCGGGTTGGCTTTGGCCGCCGCGTCGTCCTGCGACGAATCGTCTGCGGAGAGTAAACGAGGAGCAGGTGAGCGGAGGCGAGGGGAGGTTTAAGGAGGACCAGGGACCCCATTTTAAAAAAAAAAAGGGTTCCAATTCCACAGGAGTTCCAGCTTCTCACCAGATTTGGGCGCCGAACTGAAGATGGACATGGCGTCTTTCCCATCAGGCACTGCTCCGTTGCCCGTGACGTCTTCTCCCTAAAATCAGAGGTGGGGTTGACAACAAGCCACCGAATATCTATCCCATAATCCTCCATTAAAAAATCCACCACACAAGCATGATACATGAATTTTGCTCAATTAATATATACAGTATATATACTACTCTTCTCCATACAGCGATAGTTCTGGGCCTGCATTCAATTGATGAGCAACGCTTTCTTTACAAACTCAGTTTGGCGAGTTTAGCGATAAGAATTACCCTTGTTTTGCAGAAATAAGTCTTGCGTTTGAGTTGAACAAGGCAATGTTCGGGACAAGCGTTGCTTGAACTCAGGCACGGCTCTAGTGACTCTATCTCCGCCAAATCTGAGCGGTTTTTTCCCGCCTTGTTCCAAGACGACGGTCGCGTCGCTGAGCGGGTGCGGTTGCTACGGTTACCTTGGACCTCCGCCCGAGGTCCCTCTCCTGGCCCTTGAGGCGTTTGGAGGTGGGGAAGCTGTACTCCACGTCCTCGTCCTTGAAGGTGTAGGGGTCGTCCCCGGGGTCCCCCAGCCCCTCCAGCCCCTCCAGCCCCTCCACGCCGGGCTGGCTCAGGAGGCCCAGGGCGTGGACGTGCTCCCGTACCCTCTCCTCCGAAACCTTGAAGCGCTTGTGGGTCTGAGCGAAGAGCCTGGGGGGGAAAGGACACGCTCAGGGCGCTGAAACGAGTGTGTGTGTGTGTGTGTGCGTGCGTGTGTGTGTGTGTGTGTGTGTGTGTGTGTGTGTGTGTGTGTGTGTGTGTGTGTGTGTGTGTGCGCGCGTGCGTGCGTGCATGTGTGTGTGTGTGTGTGTGTGCATGTGTATGCATTTGACTGTATTCTCTCACCTCTTCAGTGCCAGCCCCTCAGTCTCACTCTTGCTCTCCGCTCGTTCCCCGGGCAGCTCGGGGGCCTGAAACTCCGCCCCGTCCGCGCGGGGCACCCTGTAGCCGGCCCACCAGCGCCGGCGGGGCTCCTGCGCCAGGGGGGCGGCGTACAGCGCCGTGTCGCTGAGCTCGGGCCCCGCATGGCCCATCAGCGCCTCCGCGGAGCAGGGGGCCAGGCACGCGGGGGGCTCCAGCGGCTCCGCCTCCTGCAGCCGCGGCTGGGGGCTGAGGGTGGGGGGCAGGGGCGACGCCGGGGAGTGCAGCAAGGCCTCGGGGGGCTTCCCGCCGACGGGGAGGGGCTTGGGGTACTTGTGGGGGGGCAGGGGCTCCAGGGGGGGCTCGGGCACCGGCAGGCCCACGGCGGGGTCCTGTTCCAGGCAGGCGTCCTGCTGGTCCGGCGGGGGCCGGTGGTGGAAGGCCGTCAGGGCGGTGCGCTTGGGCTGCTTGTCAGGCTTCTCCGGCTTCTCGGCCGGTTTGTGCTTGGGGAGGGCGGGCGGGGGCAGGGATGGGGCCGCGGGGGCGGGGTTGGCACCGGGCTCGGGGTCGGAGGTCGCTGTGTGCCCCTGCCTCTGTTTCTGCTGCTTTGACCTGGGGGGTGGGGGGGGACAGTAGCTATAAATCAGCTAACCGCACAGTGCAGAGGTCTGACCCAGCCACAAAACCACAGAACAAGACAAAGGCCGCATTCATGAAAACGTCAAGGGACAAGGGATTTTATTTTTTGCTTGTCCTCATCATAATCACATCCTTCTAAACAGAAACTTACTTCCTTCAAATTGTTCCCAATTCAACTTTTCTGCATAATCACGGTGACCGTGATTCAAATGTAACATGTAAAGAAAAGCGTAGGCTACGCAAAAGTAACCATCATGGACAGGTAGCCGCCATACAAAGGTAGTCCCAAATCAGGTTTCACTGTAACGTTACGTATTTAATTGCAGGAAGTTACTTACGATTAGGAGGAATGCTAGGTGAACGCTTCTGTAGTATTTCTGCTCGCCACGAGTTGATATCCAAGTTAAACACACCGAACTCGAGTGGCCTTTTTGTTTAATTAAAATGCAATCCACGCGTCCAAACACAACACACGCTGCTGGATTCATTATCCCCGTCGGTTGGTTGGTAGTGTAGCCTAATTGTTAGTAGCCCAGTTTAACTGACTGAAGCTAACCATTTTGCGGAGCATTATCGCCACCTACTGAGCTTGAGTGAATCGGAATGTGAATCCTCTCTATTAACCCTGTCAGAAAGTAGCTACGATATCTCTGACCCACAGAACTGCCTGTGCTGCTCATCTTTCTCGTTCAAAACAGAGACTGTAAAAAATAGGTTCAAAACAGGTTCAAAATGAGCCGCGCGGAAGCACCGGAAATGTCTTATTTTTGCGTCACGGTAATTGTGTTTGTTTGTCCTAAAACCCGGAAGTAAGTTCACATATTGAGCCATTAGTTCCCTCATCCGATGTTCAATGCATTTTCCCCATAGGGACTTTGTTTTCTGCCGAAAATAAGGTCTGTGGTGAACGTAAGCCTAAGAGAGTTACACGTCTTGTTCTAAGAGATTTACATGTATTAATATCACCACCGTGGATTTCTAATCTGCTATGTGCCTGTTAAATGTAAGTTGCAACATTGAAACTGCTACAACGTGAAATTCCGGCAACCGTCACTCCAGTTCCATACAAGCCCGCCAGCACGCGACAACCTCTCTAGTTCCAATATAGCAACTTGTTATATTGGATATAACTTAATTTTTTAAAGCACATAACAGCTTATGGTGATACGAATGGGTGTGTTTTATCTGCACTCTAGGCCGTTATACATGCTCCGATTTGGAAAAAAAATGTGATCAAAATTTAGGGCATTCCATTAAATTGAAAAAGCTATTTAAAATATCAGAATGCATTGCATGAGTTAATTTATTATAGGTGGTCTGCATTTTCAGCATTAGCCAGAAAAGCAAGCTTTATCAATCAGAAACACACAGATGCAGTATCACAGATAAGCAAAGGTGCAGCCAATCTCTGGAGAAAATTTTCAGGATGTCTCCTGAATTGCCCTTTTTCGTTTACAAAAGAATTCTATAAGTAGTCCTTAACACGTTCCCTGGGCTCTTGATCTCCTCTTTGATTAAAAGCACACAAAATGGCAGAGCAGGTTGGGAGGTGATTGATTTTTCACACTTGGGACTCGCGGTCAGGTCTGAATTCAGCTGCTTGACTGGATTTAACTCTTCTGTCTTTTTTCGACGGCAACAAAAACTTGGGAGTCATCGATCTCACGGTCAAAACCACGAGACACAGCCCCCCTCGTGCTCCCTGTCTGACCCCGAGAACGAGCCAGCCCGCCGACCTGTACCTGTACCTGGAGCACTGGCAGGCTGCCCTCTCGCCCGGGTCGATGAAGTCCCAGACCGGCGCCTCGTTTGGCATCTCATCTCCAGGTGTCCTAGAGCTGGGTAAACTGCACCTGTTGGCAAAGGTTGGGGGGGGGTGAGTGGTATATCAGGTAGGACTGGTCTTGTAACCAAAAGGTCACAGGCTCAATACCCAGATTGGACACTGCTGCTGTACCCTGGAGCGAGGTACCTAACCTGTATAGCTTCAGTATATATCCAGCTGTATAAATGCAATGTAAATGCTGTGTAAAAGTTGTGTAAGTTGCACTGGATAAATGTCTGCTAAATGCCTGTAATGTAATGTAATGGTGCGTCACAACTTTACCTTCTGCTGGTGCTATGTGCTGTAAAAGACAGGAAGTGAGAGAGGTGGTTGCAGGGCCATGGATGCTTACCTGTGCTGCGATTGGTTCAGATAGCACTCCTTCCATGCCTGACGCACCGCCTGATTGGTCAGCGTCCTCCCAGAATGCTTTGGGCTGTGGCTAACCGAGCCAGCGCCTCCGCCTCCGTCCTGTCCCACGACACTGGAGACTGAGGTGTGGAAGCCACTGTCGCCTAGCAACATGACAAAAAAAGTACAATGAGCATGTGCGAGATCATTTACGACTCAGACGGAAATGTTGAATATTGGGTTCATTTTATTTGTTCACATAGAGGCAGATGTTTGATTCAAGTGTGTCTTATTCGGTGATAACTACTGATGTGTTTTTACCACATCAGGAGTTATCACCGAATAAGACACACTTGAGACACACTCCGCAGTGCGCAGTAAAGGACGCGTGGGAGCGTGTACCTGAGCAGGGCTGCTCCGGGGAGGTAGGCGGAGTTAGCGGTACGCTGCAGCCGGAGGGGTCCCTGATTGGCCCCTGCGTGCCCAGGGTGGGCGAGATCTGCTCCACCAGCAGGTCGCCCTGGTCGATGAGCACAAAGGCTGCTGGGTAAACCATCCGGACACCGCCTGGAAGCAGGATGGAGAACAGTAAGACGTTCAGCGCAGTTACCCCCTCGGCCGGGGGCCATTTCCCACCCAACACATCAATGACATCACTTCCTCTCCCACACAACGCTGAACACAGCAACAAAAAAAAAAAAGTCTTAACCATTTTAGTTTTATATTTAGACTTAAAATCTTAGTTCTATAACTTTTTTGTTAAATATGACAAAAAGATTGCCAACAAGGTGAGACAGTTTGACTCGTTTCAAGATTTGCCAATGGGGTAAGATAATTTCACTGGTCAAGCAAAAAATAACTTAGAACAAGCTAGTATTATCTACTCGAGAGAAAGAAATAAGATTTAAAATTTCATTACAGGAGTGAAACTTGTCAAGACGGCCTTTTTTGCAGTGAAGGTGGAGCGCTTCACAAGATTATTCCAGTGCCTCCAACAGCAACCGTTTGGCTTCATTGACCGAGCTTCCAACAAACCCAGATCAATACAGGCAGAGGTAAGGGAGTCAATGATGGGATGTTACTGAGTTCTGTACCCCCCTGAGATTTAAGGAAATCCCTGTTTTTCTGTTTCACTGCCCACCTGAATCCCCCCCTACAGAATTCCCAGCATGCAGTGCAAAACGTCCTCCTCCTGTTAGAGAGTTATTAATGTCTTCAGATCGAGGGTTCTTTGTGCGCGAGCCTCCCCAGTCGATCCCCGGCTGCTGCTGTTGGAGTGTTAAGGATTTTTTTTTTCCGTACCTACGATGACCTCGACGGCCACGTGGCTGTGGGGGTCGTAGGCGGGGTCGGCGTTTTCGCACGCGCCCTCCCCCCGCCGGAGGACCGCGGGGTAGAAGTGGCTCCACTCCTCCATCAGCCTCCGGACCGCCGGCTCGCACATCTTATAGGCCTGTCCCGTCAGCGTGCCACAGAGCCCGTACGGGCTGAGGACCACTGCACACACACACAGGCAGAGTCAGACACACAGAGTCAGACAGACAGACAGAATCAGACAGACAGTCATACTGTACTTAAGAGCTCAGGATCACTTGATGAAGACAGAGAGATAGACAGGCAGAGTCAGACACACAGAGTCAGACAGACAGACAGACAGGCAGAGTCAGACACACAGAGTCAGTCAGACAGACAGACAGGCAGAGTCAGACACACAGAGTCAGACAGACAGACAGAATCAGACAGACAGAGTTAGTCAGACAGACACACAGAGTCAGACAGACAGACAGAATCAGACAGACAGACAGAGTCAGTCAGACAGACAGGCAGAGTCAGACAGACAGTCATACTGTACTTAAGAGCTCAGGATCACTTGATGAAGACAGAGAGATAGACAGGCAGTCACACACACACACACACACACACACACAAAGACTGACTGATACAGGCAGGCAGTAACACACATACACAAACAAAGATTGACTGACACAGGCAGGCAATCACACACATACACACACACAGACTGACTAACACAGACAGCCAGTCACACACACACACACACACAGACTGACTGATAAAGGCAGGCAGGCAGTCGCAGTCACACACACACACACACACACACACAGACTGACTAACACAGGCAGGCAGTCACAGTCACACACACACACACACACACACACACACAGGCTGACTGATAAAGGCAGGCAGTCACAGTCACACACACACACACACACACACACAGACTGACTGATAAAGGCAGGCAGGCAGGCAGTCGCAGTCACACACACACACACACACACACAGACTGACTAACACAGACAGCCAGTCACACACACACACACAGACTGACTGATAAAGGCAGGCAGTCGCAGTCACACACACACACACACACACACACACCCTCAGCAGGACTGGGGCTCACCTTGCAGGGGGCTGGAGGAGATCTGGGCGTGCAGGAGGTGCCCCTCCCTCACACGGTAGACTGGCTGGTGCCGGGCGATCTCCACGCTCACACACACGTTGCTCTCTCCGTGCAGGAAGAAGGTGAACGCGCAGGAGAGGTGCTCGCTGAAAACACACACGCACGCACGCACACACACACACACACACAAATCATGTTAACAAACCTTTCTCTTCATCAGTTCATTTTACACCGGACTTCATCCTCCGAAGTTCACAGGTCAGGATTGCACAGACATGAGTCAGAGGAAGGCACTCCATGGTCACCAGGGGGACCTGCCTGCACCCAGTCTGTCAGTTGGGGTTGTTAATGAGTGATGAGACGCTATATTCCCGGCCTACTGAAACCCTCCAGTCACTCTGGGCAGCGCTAAAGCCAGCTGTGCATCACTTTTCAGGTCCAGTCCAGATTCAATACTAGACTGCAGGGGCTCATCCACACACTGGAACAGAGCCCTAACAGATACCAGACTGTGGGGCCCATCCACACACTGGACCACAGACTTTAGAGATACCAGACTGTGGGGCCCATCCACACACTGGACCACAGACTTTAGAGATACCAGACTGTGGGGCCCATCCACACACTGGACCACAGACTTTAGAGATACCAGACTGTGGGGCCCATCCACACACTGGACCACAGACTTTAGAGATACCAGACTGTGGGGCCCATCCACACACTGGACCACAGACTTTAGAGATACCAGACTGTGGGGCCCATCCACACACTGGACCACAGACTTTAGAGATACCAGACTTTGGGGCCCATCCGTACACTGGACTAGACTTAACAGAACGAGCCATTCAGCAACGTGTTTCCTTCTTTAACTCATTCTGGACGGCTTATTCTTTCAGTGTTCACTAGAGGGAGCTCCACACACGACAAATGGAGCAATAATCTTTTTTTTTTAAGTTCATCAACTCACATACAAAAATTCCAAATGGGTGAGATTTTCAGAAGTGCCACGCACACACAGACAGACACAGACAGACACAGACACACACACACACACACACACACACCGTGCATGCGTAGTCCTATAGACCTCTGAATGATCACAGCACGATGCCGGCCTGCACGACACTGCTTGTAAATTATTCAGACCCTAAACAGCCAGCAGTGCTAGCAAACATCTTCACTAGCAAACATCTTCACTGCACACACACACACACACAAACACACAGACACACACTTACACACATACGCAAACACACACACACTAGAGTTATTAATAGTGGGCTGTGGGGATTGTGGGGGCTGGTTTGTGTCCTACCACAGTGAGGATGCTGGGAACAGTTCAGTAGCCTGGCCCTCGTAGCACAGAAAAGCACATTCTGGAATCTGCTGCAGCTTCACTGTGACCTGCTAACTGTCTAATTATCCACACAGTTCTACACACTGAGTGCGTAAATCACACACAGTCCTACAAAATGAGTGTGTATAGCACACACAGTTCTGCATACTGAGTGTGTAAATCGCAGTTTTACACACTGAAGGTGTAAATCACACACAGTTCTACACACTGAGTGTGTAAATCACACACCATTCTACACACTGAGGGTGTAAGTCACACAGTTCTACACACTGAGTGTGTAAATCACACACCATTCTACACACTGAGGGTGTAAGTCACACAGTTCTACACACTGATGGTGTAAATCACACTCAGTTCTACACACTGAGGGTGTAACTCACACCGTTCTACACACTGAGGGTGTAACTCACACCGTTCTACACACTGAGGGTGTAAATCACACTCAGTTCTACACACTGAGGGTGTAACTCACACCGTTCTACACACTGAGGGTGTAAATCATACTCAGTTCTACATACTGAGGGTGTAAATCACACACAGTTCTACACACTGAGGGTGTAAATCACACACAGTTCTACACACTGAGGGTGTAAATCATACTCAGTTCTACACACTGAGGGTGTAAATCACACACAGTTCTACACACTGAGGGTGTAAATCACACTCAGTTCTACACACTGAGGGTGTAAATCATACTCAGTTCTACACACTGAGGGTGTAACTCACACCGTTCTACACACTGAGGGTGTAAATCATACTCAGTTCTACACACTGAGGGTGTAAATCATACTCAGTTCTACACACTGAGGGTGTAAATCACACACAGTTCTACACACTGAGGGTGTAAATCATACTCAGTTCTACACACTGAGGGTGTAAGTCACACACAGTTCTACACACTGAGGGTGTAAATCATACTCAGTTCTACACACTGAGGGTGTAAGTCACACATGGTCTGTCCCAGTTCTCTAACCGCTGTACTGCACAGCTGGGAGATGGCTGTGCCTCGTCACCCTTTGGAATTGCGCAGTTGTAAGTTCACAGATCTTTCCGAGAACGTGCAGGACGCTTTTCTCTGTGGTTGAAGGAAGGCCTCTCAATTTTGTCCACAGTGCCTCTGCTTTGCTCTCGCTGTTTCACTGAAGTGAAATTAAATTAACTGCTATCAAGTGTTCATTTGAAACCAGGATTCAAACTGGACAGTGAAGCTCACTTTTTTTAACTCAACCCATTTTAAACGGGGAAAGGCGTGAATCCGAAAATAAAATTATTTAATCGCACGCTCCGTCTGACGCCTCTGTGACACTTCCAAGACCCCCGCAAAAAATCTGGAAAAAAAAGAAAAGAAAAATATATTTCTGAGGAGAGCAGGCTGGCTCAAGACTCGTAATTATAAGAGGTCCTTACAGAATTATTTTAAGAGGGCTTCATGACTACTTGTCTCTGGGAAAAAAAAAAAAAAAGAGAGAAATAATATTGCACACTTAAGCACAATGTTGCACTGTACCGGTTAGCATATAGTTATCCCCACTGTGAATGAACACATATCGAAAGCTATTATCAACCTAGTGACAAACGCGATAATAACCAATCCAACGACAAATGTGTATAACCTCAAAAGTCTTTGGACAGAGGGTGACACAACATAGGCAATATCCCCGCAGAAAACATGAAAATTACACATTTTATTACATCAAAAATGTTTTTTTAAAAATGAAACCTTTTTTTGGTACTTGGACTGAGGGTTGGCAGGCATTTTATGAAAACAGGGAGGATGAGGTCTTACTCGCTGCCTGTGACAGGCGTCTCATGCTGAGGGCGGTGAGAGTCTCACAGGCCACAGAGTATGAGCTGCGTATTAATAAAACAATGGGTGGGGGGGGGCTGGGGGCCTATGGGACCGGCGAGCACGGGAGGGGGGGGGAGAAAGCATGAGCCAGAGAGAGAGATACAGAGAGACAGAGAGAGAGAGAGAGAGGGTCGGGAGAGAATGAGCCAGAGAGAGTGATTTTATTCTGTTACTACTGTTGGTCGTCTGATGGTTCACATGTTCCTTGCCATGCTGTAGCAATGCTAATTTTGTCATGTCAATAAAGCAGTTTGAATTTGAGTGAGAGAGAGAGGAAGCAAAAGAGTGAATGAGAAAGAGAAGGAAAAGAGAGAGAGAAATGAGGTGACAAGGGAGAAAGCGAGAAAGAGGAAGCTGGAAAGAAAAAGTGGGAGAAAGTGAGAAGGACAAACAGATAAAGAGGGAAGAGAGAGAGAGAGAGAGGGAGAGAGAGAGAAGGTGGTGAATAATTCAGCGGCGCACGCTCTCAGATTCCTGCACACTTAGCGCTCAGATCACAGCGCTGTTTAATGGGCTGCTTCCGGGCACGGCCAACGAGCGCTCTCATCCCCAAATCAATCAGCCGCCGCCGCCGCCGAGCGGTCCCCACGCCACCGTTCCGTTCTGCCGGACTCCTTTCTGCCCCCACCACCCCGCAGCCCGTATGCGCCCGCTGACCCGGCCTGGGGCGACCGCGGCCGCCCCGCTGCTGTTAGCACTGCATAGGACCGGGCGCTAGCCACTGCTATTAGCACTGTATACGACTGGGCGCTAGCCGCTGCTATTAGCACTGTATACGACTGGGCGCTAGCCGCTGCTATTAGCACTGCATAGGACCGGGCGCTAGCCGCTGCTGTTAGCACTGTATACGACTGGGCGCTAGCCGCTGCTATTAGCACTGCATAGGACCGGGCGCTAGCCGCTGCTGTTAGCACTGCATAGGACCGGGCGCTAGCCGCTGCTGTTAGCACTGTATACGACTGGGCGCTAGCCGCTGCTATTAGCACTGCATAGGACCGGGCGCTAGCCGCTGCTGTTAGCACTGCATAGGACCGGGCGCTAGCCACTGCTATTAGCACTGTATACGACTGGGCGCTAGCCGCTGCTATTAGCACTGTATACGACCGGGCGCTAGCCGCTGCTATTAGCACTGCATAGGACCGGGCGCTAGCCGCTGCTATTAGCACTGTATACGACTGGGCGCTAGCCGCTGCTATTAGCACTGCATACGACCGGGCACTAGCTCTGCAGTTAGCACTGCATAGGACCGGGCGCTAGCCGCTGTTGTTAGCACTGCATAGGACCGGGCGCTAGCCACTGCTGTTAGCACTGCATAGGACCGGGCGCTAGCCACTGCTATTAGCACTGCATACGACCGGGCGCTAACCGCTGCTATTAGCACTGCATACGACCGGGCACTAGCTCTGCTGTTAGCACTGCGTACGACCGGGCACTAGCCGCTGCTATTAGCACTGCGTACGACCGGGCGCTAGCCACTGCTGTTAGCGTTGCGTACGACTGGGCGCTAGCCGCTGCTATTAGCACTGCATACGACCGGGCGCTAGCCACTGCTGTTAGCACTGCGTACGACTGGGCGCTAGCCGCTGCTGTTAGCACTGCATACAACCGGGCGCTAGCCGCTGCTATTAGCACTGCATACGACCGGGCGCTAGCCGCTGCTGTTAGCACTGCATACGACCGGGCATTAGCCGCTGGCCGCTGGGAAATCCCAATCACCCTGGTCCAGATATTAGAATTGGGGGGGGGACCAGTCTCCCTCTCCCCCCATTGAGCCATTTGTGAGAAGAAGCCCAAAGTGAAAGGTGTGTGTGTATGGGTGTGTGTGTGTGTGTGTATGGGTGTGGGTGTGCGTGTGTGGGTGTGTGTCGTAACAGAGGTTGCGGGTTCAAATCCCAACGTGGAGCAATGCTGCTGTACACTCGAGTAAGGTGCTTAACTTCGTGCTTTTACCCGATGTAACCTCTGATAAACGTACCTTCCTCAAGGTTACAGCTGCAGTGTGCTCCTATTCCACAGTCCCCTGCTTCAGAAAAGCTGTACCCCTATCCAATACATATCCAAACAAAGAAAATACTCCACACGTATGGCCACCTCCTCCCAAAAACACGGGCGTCTCTGTTTATTCCACTTCTGCCTGCTGTGCTCTTCAAATTAATGAGTAATTTATGCAAATGTCATAGGATACTAGTAAACGGTATAAAGTCTTTTATTTTTTATAGATGTGTGTGTGTGCGCACTTATGTGTGTTTGTGCAAAATGCTCATATATATAGTATTGCGACTACCAAAGTCAATTTTAACCCAAAACGTTTAACGTGCTCATAAATGCCCACAGGACTGTAATCGTCTCCACACGACTGGTCTCCTGTCTCCACCCCCTACCTGTCCATACAGATGTAGGCGGAGCTTCCAGAGTGGAGTACCTCCTACCCCAGGCCAGCGCTGCTGACAGCAAACAGGCCAATGGGAGGAAAGATGGGCGTGGCCAAACACAAAGCCAGAACTGTCAGCGCGATACAGTGCGCGCATGGCGAGAGGCCATTAGCATGCTGCCCACAGACGCCACATAGCGTTCTAAAAATGCTCCTCTTTCCTGAGGTACGGTTGACCTTGCGAGGAAGCCCGACGCCCAGCGTGCGTTGCCACGGAGATGGCGAAGATCTCAGCGCCGTTTGTCTGTCCTACCTGACCGACAAAGGTGCTGAAGTCAAAGAGGCTTACTCAGAAAAGAGCGGATACTCAGACAAACGTACAAGTGTGTGTGTGTGTGTGTGTGTTCAGTGTGTGAGTGTATGTTCAGTGTGTGTGTGTGCGTGAGTGTGAGTGTGTGTGAGTGTGAGAGTAAGTGTGTGTGAGAGTGTGTGTGTGAGTGTATGTTCAGTGTGTGTGTGTGTGTGTGTATGTGTGTGTGTGAGTGTGAGAGTGAGTGTGTGAGAGTGAGTGCGTGTGTGCACGAGTGTGTGTTCAGGGTGTGCGTGTGTGTGTGTGCGCACTGTGGTTTTTGGGAAGCCATTGCACTAGTCCACACCTCCACCATGGTTCAGCTATCTCTGTGATGCTTAATTCACAAACTCCCTCCACTCACCCCTCCTATCCAACACACTCTCTCTCCCCAAGTCTGATGCAATCCCACACCAACACAGTGTCCCACACACACAAGGCATATGTTACTGTGTGTGTTTTGTGTTCAGTGTATGTGTGTGTGTGTACAGTGTGTGTGTGTGTGTTTTCAGTGTGTGTGATATGTGTGTATTCAGTGTGTGTGTCTGTGTGTCTATTCAGTGTGTGTGTGTGTGTGTGTGTATGTGTATTCAGTGTGTGTGTGTGAGAAAGAGAGTTCTGTGTGTGTGTGTGAGTTCAGTGTGTGTGTGTGTATTCAGTGTGTGTGTGGTGTGAGTGTGTGTGTGAGTGTGTATTCAGTGTGTGTGTGTGTGTGTGTGTGTGTGTGAGTGTGTGTGTGTGTACAGTGTGTGTGTGCATGTGTGAGTGTGTGTGTGTATTCAGTGTGTGTGTCTGTGTGTCTATTCAGTGTGTGTGTGTTTGGTGTGTGTGTGTGTGTATGTGTATTCAGTGTGTGTGTGTGTGAGAAAGAGAGTTCAGTGTGTGTGTGTGGTGTGAGTGTGAGTGTGTATTCAGTGTGTGTGCGCGTGTGTGAGTGTGTGTGTGTGAGAGTGTGTGTCTCCTTCTCTCTCCTCAGGTGCTGTTCAGTAATTCTCTCTGCTGCTCAGTGGTGGACTCAGCAGGAGGGGAGACTGACAGACTCTGCAGACAAAGCTGTCAAACTGGAGAGGAATCAGGTGGTCTAATCCCCCCCCGCCGCCCCCCCTCCCAGCATGGGTCCCGCTAAACCACGGTGCTCTGGGAGCCCCCCCACCCCGAGCTACAGCCCCCACATTCCCTCCACTCCGACGGGGGGTAGAGGTCTTGCCTCCTTTCGTTTTGGGTGGGATCCAATTTTCTGACCCCCGGACTGCCCCTCGAACAACAGAAGCATGGAATGCCCAGGTCCCCCACTGTCCCACAATCCCCACCACCTCCAGGCTCATCGCTGACTCCAGCAATCTGATATCTGCGCCTCCTCTCCTTCCTCCAGCTGTCCTCCTCCTCCCTCATTCCCTCCTCCACGCCCTCTCTCTTTCCTACTCTCTTCTTCCCTGCAGTTTGGCACTTCTGCCAGATCATGCCGAAATGACCCCCCCATCACTCTCCCCTGCTTTCTCAACTCTCCCTCTCTCCCCTCTCTCTCCCTTTCTTCCTCCTGTGTCCCTCTCCCTCTTCCTCTCTCTTTCCCTCTCTCCCCTCCCCATCTCCCTCTCTCCCTCCCCCCTATCCCTCTCTTTCTTCCTCCCTCCTTAGTATATGGACAAACTGCCTTCTACAAAGACACTCACAATATACTACAAAGCATGAAAGACAATAAAGGAATATATTTTAAAATATGCAAAAGTATGCATCACAAGATAATCATAAAATATTACTTAAACACTTTCATGGATACAATTTCAAATTGTATTGAGCAAAATACAGATTTTTGGACATACATTTTGAATTCATACAGTGCCAAGGCCTCCGCTCACTTGTAGAATTCTAAACTGTCTTCAATTTTCCAGCCTTCGATAACATTAAAGATGATAAATAAAATCGGAGACGTCTCAGTAAGTATACTCCTCTGTTCAATATTCATGAACGCCATACAATATTGAAGAGAGACTGCAAACTGCAGTAAAAAAAAAAAGTCAATTACCTCTGATAACCCCAGAACACAACCGGAGGGATATTTACAGAAACAAAAGAGTGCGTTACCATAGAGGGCAGGCTGCCGTGTTGACAGGGCTTGGCGCACCAACATCTATAATAGATAAACTCCGATTTCTCCCAACTGGGGGGTGACACTCAGCAGAATAAACTACTCTGAACACTACTGCATTCACAACCAAATCCCTTCGGTGTATTTTTTCAAACAAAAAAAAACCACACCCTGAAGCCATCTAGTCCCATGGCTAAAAAAACAGGTCCTCTCCCTTTTTAAAAATGTTTTTACTATTGACCAACTAGGTAATGGGTTTCATGGGGCAAAGTCGGGGAGCTGATTGGCTACTTTTTCCTTCCACACTTCAGCTATACATTCAACAAACATTCTCTCTGGTCGACGCCCTCCATGGTCACCGCATGACGTCACCGTGGCAGCGATACGACTGACTGCACGCCGGTCACACAGCTGCCTTTGCAAAGTTCTGCAGCACATCACGACAACGCAGCATCTGAATACAGAACTGCACCTGCATCACAGAACTGCATCTGCATGCAGAGCTGCATCTGTGTACAAAACTGAATCTGCATACAGAACTGCATCTGCATATAGAACTGCATCACAGAGCTGGATCTGCATACAGAACTGCATCTACATACAGAACTGCATCACAGAACTGCATCTGCATACAGAGCTGCATCTGTGTACAAAACTGAATCTGCATACAGAACTGCATCTGCATATAGAACTGCATCACAGAGCTGGATCTGCATACAGAACTGCATCTACATACAGAACTGCATCACAGAAATGCATCTGCATACAGAGCTGCATCTGTGTACAAAACTGAATCTGCATGCAGAACTGCGTCTGCATATAGAACTGCATCTACATACAGAACTGCATCACAGAACTGCATCTGCATACAGAGCTGCATCTGTGTACAAAACTGAATCTGCATACAGAACTGCATCTGCATATAGAACTGCATCTACATACAGAACTGCATCACAGAACTGCATTTGCATACAGAGCTGCATCTGCATACAGAACTGCATCACAGAGCCGGATCTGCATACAGAAGTGCATCTACATATAGAACTGCATCACAGAGCTGCATCTACATACAGAACTGCATCTACATACAGAACTGCATCTGCATACAGAGCTGCATCAGCATACAGAACTGCATCACAGAGCTGGATCTGCATACAGAACTGCATCTACATACAGAACTGCATCACAGAGCTGCACCTGCATACAGAGCTGAATCTGAATACAAAACTGCATCTGCATACAGAACTCCATCACAGAACTGCATCTGCATACAGAGCTGCATCTGCATACAGAACTGCATCACAGAGCTGCATCTACATACAGCACAGCATCACAGAACTGCATCTGCATACAGAACTCCATCACAGAGCTGCATCTACATACAGAACTCCATACAGAGGTGCATCTGCATACAGAACTGGGGACTGCGAGGCCTCACAGGTGGAGCCAGAAATATAACAGAACCAATCAAATGACTTTGCATTCCATGACAAAACCCAGCAATTAGTTGAAACTCAGTAAGTATCCCTGACCTTCAGCACACGCATACTGACCCCGGGCAGGGGACGGGGAGAGGAGGGTAATCGTAGAATAAATCTCCTTCCCCGCTCCTCCAGAAGGAGCAGGAGGCTCTCTCTCTCTCACCTGGCGTTGAGCGGCTTCTCCTCCTCCTCGTACGGCTTGACAAACCACCTGCCGATTCGCACAAAGTCCTTCTCCATCAGGCACCTGCAGGGAGGGGCAGCTCTGTCACCACCGTTAAAGCTCGTTAAAGCTCATTTAACTCTACAAACAATAATAAAATATGCTTATGGGGTTCGCCATATGAAAACGCACTGGTTTATCATCGATCGAATTAAACGGAAAATCCAACTAATGCTTATGGGTTTGGGATATGCACACCCATACCCACGCACTCTCCCTCTTCACATCGTCCCTCTTTTGAGTTTTTAATTTATGCTAACCAATTTGAAATTAAATCCCATAAATTCAGTCAAACACAATCTTGCTCAAGATTCCATAATTAAGGGGACTGGCTTATTGTTAATTTCGAGCAGGAATTTCAAGGCAACATCAGACTCTGTTCGAAAGTGAAGGTCCTCTATTTTCTTATTTAAATGCTTCAGAGACAATAAGGATGGAGTCTTCTGTGAAGGGGAAGACTTTGACATCTTTTACAAGCGGCTTTTTTGTGAAAGGTCATATCCAGCCACAATAAAGAGTCCATACAAAAAAGAAAAATGAATTAGTCTTGGACCCAAATTCTAATTCAAACATGCTCATTCTGTTTAACTACTGTTCAGCAAATCTGTTAATCAAAATTCTAAATATAAATGAGACGTGCCTTTTAAGTTCACGGTCAAAAGGAAACGGAAGGAAAATCTGAACACACATCAGCGTAATTACGGAGGCCAGAATTCGTAGCCTCGCTTGCCGATTGAAAAACGTGAAATGGGGACTGAGTCCCAAACGTTTTCATTAGTGTGAGCCGAAGGGTCCCTCTGAAAGAACTCCACACCCTTTGGTCCTCAAATAGTCGCTGATCTAAAGGTCAGGCACTTTACAGAGCCCTTAAATAGCTTGGGCTCTCTAGGGCCTTGCTTTCCTGCTCCAAGCCCTCTGGTATTGCCCTTTTAGGTCTAATCTGCTGGTACGCCAGTAGGCCTTGGGTTCAGTTCCCAGGGTGACGCCACTGAAGCACATTAGAACGAGGTACACAAACCGGCAATGCACCAAACAAAGGGGTCGCTAATGTTTACAAAGCTTAAGTAACTCAAAGCACTGAGGTAAAACCGTACTTCACGTATTTCACCATGTGTTTCATGCGATGGTGGGGGTGGGGCAAAGTTTGTGATGTCATAAAAGGTTCCCAGTGGCTCATGGGAGGTGTAGTTGCGAGAGACGTACCTCTCCAGCAGGTTGTGGATGGCTTTGAACAGAAGGGTCCGGCATTCGTAGGACAGCCCGTTCTCCCACAGACCTTCATCCTCAACTGGAAGCACAAGCAGAGGAAGGACATTAAAGGTTAAAGGTTAAGAAACAGTTAAGGTTCAATACATATCAGGATTTATTATAGTATGCAAGCCCATACAGTCCGCACACTCGCATATAACACTGTTAGTCAGACCACATACATACACACTTGTGTTGATACACACTCATGCACACACACACAAACACAAGACAGTTTGTGCAGCACTTTTTTCGTGTGAGGGCATTCCACCCAAACAAAGCCCCCCCCCAAGTCCCAGTAGGGCTGCAGACTCATCCACAGCACTAAAACTACATTACCCAGCTACTCATGGTCTTAAATGAGCCTTGGGTTCAGATTCCCTGCTAGTCTGTTCTGAGCGTGTCAGTGCTAATCCCCCCTGGAGCAGAGGTGAGTCGCCCTCGCTTGCTCGCTTGCACACACACACACACACACACACACACACACACACACACACACACACCTCTACACAGCTTAAATGAGCATCCTTATAAATCGGCACACTCACACTCTCTTTAACACACACACACACACACGTACATACAGTTCCTTTCACACACACATACTCACTCTCTCTTTCACTCATTCACACACACATGCATGCATACACACACACACACATTTAAAGGGATCTCTCTAACAGAAAAAAGGAGGAAATGGGCAGTATTCAGTCAGTTAGGTAGCCAATAAGATCAAATCTGACACAGCGAGGGAGGGGCAGGGGGGCCAATGACATCATCCCGATCTGCGTACGCTTCCAGCAGGTGGTCTGAACTGCTGTGCAATCACACAACCTGCCTGTCTGCATGTGTGTGTGTGTGTGTGTGTGCCTGAGTGTGTGTCTGTCTGTCTGCATGTGTGAGTGTGTGTGTCTGTCTGTCTGCATGCGTGTGTTTGTGTGTGTGTGTGACTGTGTGTGTCTGCATGTGTGTGCCTGTGTGTGTGTCTGTCTGTCTGCATGTGTGAGTCTGTCTGTCTGCATGTGTGTTTGTGTGTGTGTGTGACTGTGTGTGTGTCTGCATGTGTGTGCTTGTGTGTGTGCCTGTGTGTGTGTCTGTCTGTCTGCATGTGTGTGCTTGTGTGTGCGCCTGTGGGTGTGTGTGACTGTGTGTGTGTGTCTGTCTGCATGTGTGAGTGTGTCTGTCTGTCTGTCTGTCTGCATGTGTGAGTGTGTCTGTCTGTCTACATGTATTTGTGTGTGTGCATGTGTGTGTGTTTGTGTGCATGAGTGTGTGTGAGTACAGACTCAGTGTTTTTACAATATTACCAATGCTCAAACCTCTGTATCCTTTGTTCTCTTTCAGCACCTGGGGGTGGGGGGGGGGGGCTGAGAATGACTGTAGGTGGGTGTTCTATGTATCTACTCTAAGGCAATGCAGTGAAAGGGACTTGGGATGGGGGAGGGGCTGACAGCCTGAGGGGGGGTGGGGGGGTGGGGGGGCAGGATTTCAGTTATGTTCTTTTTCTGTTGATGTTTTTTTTTCACGCAGAGAGTGAATGAAATTTCCTTACTCGCCAGAATTCCCCTGTAACCATGGCAACACTGGCTGTAAGAACACAGTTCCCCCAACATCCAACTCCTCCACCCCCCCCCACCCCACCCGCACCCCTACCCCCACCCACCCAACCCTCCATCACTTTCCCTTCCTGTCCTCCCCTCCTCCTGCTCCGAGCCCCCCCTCTCTCCGCCCCCCCCTCCTTGTGCTCTTGCCAGCTCTGGGGCTCAGACAGGAAGCTCAGCTCCAGCCAGATATTCTACAGGGAAGACGAGCTCCATGAGCGGAATGCCAAGTCTCAGGAAAAATCCAGCTCATTAGCTCTCCCGCCTTCTCCTCGATCCCCCTCTTCTGCTCTCCGTCCTGCAGGTCTTCATCTACGGGGTCTACCACCCACCCACCTCCACTTCATCACCCACCCCGCCCCCACCCACTATCCACTACATGAGCCCCGCACTCTCTAACCTACACCCTCACTCTCTAACCTACACCCTCCTGCCATAACCTACACCCTCACTCCCCAACCTACGCCCTCACTCTCTAACCTACACCCTCCTGCCATAACCTACACCCTCACTCCCTAACCTATGCCCCCACTCTCTAACCTACACCCTCACTCCCTAACCTATGCCCCACTCTCTAACCTACACCCTCACTCCCCAACCTACGCCCTCACTCTCTAACCTACACCCTCCTGCCATAACCTACACCCTCACTCCCTAACCTATGCCCCCACTCTCTAACCTACACCCTCACTCCCTAACCTACGCCCTCACTCTCTAACCTACACCCTCCTGCCATAACCTACACCCTTACTCCCTAACCTATGCCCTCACTCTCTAACCTACACCTTCCCACCCTAATCTATGACCCCGCTCTCTAACCTACATCCTCACTCCCTAACCTATGCCCTCACTCTCTAACCTACACCCTCCCACCCTAACCTATGCCCCCACTCTCCAACCTACATCCTCCTGCCATAACCTACACCCTCACTCCCTAACCCATGCCCTCACTCTCTAACCTACACCCTCCCACCCTAACATATGCCCCCACTCACCAACCTACATCCTCCTGCCATAACCTACACCCTCACTCCCTAACCTGTGCCTCACTCTCTAACCTACATCCTCCCACCCTAACATATGCCCCCACTCACCAACCTACATCCTCCTGCCATAACCTACACCCTCACTCCCTAACCTATGCCCTCACTCTCTAACCTACATCCTCCCACCCTAACTTACGCCCTCACTCTCAAACCTACACCCTCCCACCCTAATCTATGACCCCGCTCTCTAACCTACATCCTCACTCCCTAACCTACTTCCCCACTCTCTAACCTACACGGCAAATTCTCTAAGCTATGCCCCCACTCTCTAAGCTATACCCCACCTCCTAACCTACACCTCATCCTCTAACGTACACCCTCACACCTAACCTAGACCCCCATCCTCTAACTCACACCCTCACATCAAACCTACACCCCCATCCTCTATCCTACAACCTCCATACATACCCTATCCTACACCCGCAGGGAATGTTCTCAGAAAACGCTTCATTATTTTTTGCCTGCTTAAGAAACTGAACGCCCCTCTTCCTTTTCCATGATTGGCTGGAGCGACAGCCAGTCTCTTTGTTTCAGAAAAGCGTTAAGATCATTTTCAAACCGAGCACATCGCATGTACCTGCCAGGCTGACATCACAAGAGAGAGACAGACACAGAATCCCTGACTACGCCTGCTTCTATCCATTCAAATGAAAATCATTTGCAAATTTTCAGGTGGATGTTTTGCAGCTATTGCATTACATTACAGGCATTTGGCAGACACTCTTATCCAGTGCTACCAACACAACATTATCACATAGCATTTACATTGCATCCATTTATACAGCTGGATATATACTAAAGCAATGGAGGTTAAGCACCTTGCTCAAGGGTACAATGGCAGTGTCCTACCTGGGAATCGAACCTGGGACCTTTAGGTGACAAGACCAGTTCCCTACCCATTATACTGCCACCCATTGCATCACGATTTGGAGCAAATCCAGGGCCAGGAAGCATTCAGATCAAATTAAATTACATTACATTAAATTTAGCAAAGGCTGATATCCAAAGGAACTGAGAGCATTGGAGATACATAACTGCATCCACCTGCCTAATACGAGAAATAGAGAGTCAGAATTTCCAATTTCATGCATTGCCATCAGGAGAAAATTAGTTTCACAGCTAACGTACAAGTAACGTTAACGTAACGTGAGTCTACGTGTTTGCACAGGGAGAAAACAACAACTCACTCTGCACATTCCAACAAACAAATAATCTACACGTCCATTTTTCTTTTTCAGACCACACCTGGAAAGTGTTCAGTTAAAACAGAGGTCGGGCATTAAGGAATAAGTTCTGAGTTCTGATACTTCTGAGTTTCTTGTCTTTGTATTTTTCTTTAGTGAATCTTGTGCAACAGCGTTTGTTTTTCCCTGCTCCTTGATTCGCAACTCATTTAACAGTTTGTTTTGTTTTTTATTCACGACCTTTCATTAAACGGCACTTTTGTTTTGCATCATTTATTTTTAGCAATGATTCAATTTAAACAATAAGGTGTTCTTTCATGAACTTTTTGAGCGAATGTGCTTGCTTGTTCGTCCGAGGTGGTCAACCTGTAAGCCCCCCCAAGGGGTTTTCCAACCACCTGTTCGTATAAATGTACAAAAAGCGTGTTCCGCCGCGTGTATTGGATTGCTCAGGCGGTTTACTGCGCGCGGCGCAAAGCTCTCCTCGAAGCGGTCGGCCCCGCGGCGGCGCGCCCCGGCTCGTCCGGTTCGGTGAAAACGCTTTTACGGCAGGAGCTCGCGGGCTCATCCGACACAGACCAACGCAAACGGACTGATCCCGGGAAACCACCTGGGACCCGGCCCAAGCCAGCCAGCCTTACGTCAAACCTTACAAGCGCTAAAACGCTCTGGAATAAAGCATCCGAGACACCGTCATAAACTACAACGAGACGGGAGGACTTACTTATAAACTACAGTGAGACAGGAGAAGTTCATTATAAACTACAGTGAGACAGGAGAAGTTCATTATAAACTACAGTGAGACAGGAGGAGTTTGTTATAAACTACAGTGAGACAGGAGAAGTTCATTATAAACTACAGTGAGACAGGAGGAGTTCATTATAAACTACAGTGAGACAGGAGGAGTTCGTTATAAACTACAGTGAGACAGGAGGAGTTCATTATAAACTACAACGAGACAGGAGGACTTACTTATAAACTACAGTGAGACAGGAGGAGTTCATTATAAACTACAGTGAGACAGGAGGAGTTCATTATAAACTACAGTGAGACAGGAGGAGTTCATTATAAACTACAGTGAGACAGGAGGAGTTCATTATAAACTACAGTGAGACAGGAGGAGTTCATTATAAACTACAGTGAGACAGGAGGAGTTCGTTATAAACTACAGTGAGACAGGAGGAGTTCGTTATAAACTACAGTGAGACAGGAGGAGTTCGTTATAAACTACAGTGAGACAGGAGGAGTTCGTTATAAACTACAGTGAGACAGGAGGAGTTCATTATAAACTACAGTGAGACAGGAGGAGTTCATTATAAACTACAGTGAGACAGGAGGAGTTCATTATAAACTACAGTGAGACAGGAGGAGTTCATTATAAACTACAGTGAGACAGGAGGAGTTCATTATAAACTACAGTGAGACAGGAGTTCATTATAAACTACAGTGAGACAGGAGGAGTTCATTATAAACTACAGTGAGACAGGAGTTCATTATAAACTACAGTGAGACAGGAGAAGTTCATTATAAACTACAGCGGGACAGGAGAAGTTCGTTATAAACTACAACGAGACAGGAGGAGTTCATTATAAACTACAGTGAGACAGGAGTTCATTATAAACTACAGTGAGACAGGAGAAGTTCATTATAAACTACAGTGAGACAGGAGGAGTTCATTATAAACTACAGTGAGACAGGAGGAGTTCATTATAAACTACAGTGAGACAGGAGGAGTTCATTATAAACTACAGTGAGACAGGAGAAGTTCATTATAAACTACAGTGAGACAGGAGGAGTTCATTATAAACTACAGTGAGACAGGAGAAGTTCATTATAAACTACAGTGAGACAGGAGGAGTTCATTATAAACTACAGTGAGACAGGAGGAGTTCATTATAAACTACAGGAACAGGGAGAAGTTCATTATAAACTACAGTGAGACAGGAGGAGTTCATTATAAACTACAGTGAGACAGGAGGAGTTCATTATAAACTACAGTGAGACAGGAGGAGTTCATTATAAACTACAGTGAGACAGGAGGAGTTCATTATAAACTACAGCGGGACAGGAGAAGTTCGTTATAAACTACAACGAGACAGGAGGACTTACTTATAAACTACAGCGGGACAGGAGGAGTTCATTATAAACTACAGCGGGACAGGAGAAGTTCGTTATAAACTACAACGAGACAGGAGGACTTACTTATAAACTACAGTGAGACAGGAGGAGTTCATTATAAACTACAGTGAGACAGGAGGAGTTCATTATAAACTACAGTGAGACAGGAGGAGTTCGTTATAAACTACAGTGAGACAGGAGGAGTTCATTATAAACTACAACGAGACAGGAGGACTTACTTATAAACTACAGCGGGACAGGAGGAGTTCATTATAAACTACAGTGAGACAGGAGGAGTTCGTTATAAACTACAGTGGGACAGGAGGAGTTCATTATAAACTACAACGAGACAGGAGGACTTACTTATAAACTACAGTGAGACAGGAGGAGTTCATTATAAACTACAGTGAGACAGGAGGAGTTCATTATAAACTACAGTGAGACAGGAGGAGTTCATTATAAACTACAGTGAGACAGGAGGAGTTCATTATAAACTACAGTGAGACAGGAGGAGTTCATTATAAACTACAGTGAGACAGGAGGAGTTCATTATAAACTACAGTGAGACAGGAGGAGTTCATTATAAACTACAGTGAGACAGGAGAAGTTCATTATAAACTACAGTGAGACAGGAGGAGTTCATTATAAACTACAGTGAGATAGGAGAAGTTCATTATAAACTACAGTGAGACAGGAGGAGTTCATTATAAACTATTGCAAGACAGGACCAGTTCATATACCACTCTCTTTATCTGGAAAGCAACATTTAGGAAAGCTGTTTCATAAATGAAGCTTATTATTGCAAGCTTCTTATTAAAAATGAAAAACCTACTAGTATTTCCATATACAAGTGGAACACATTGAAAATATATGTAGGTGAAAGACATCACCAATATACAACAGAACATTGCAGTATATGTATAGTAAAATATACAAAAATACTGAAGCATTTAGATATCGTGACTCTTTATTTTTAAAGATAAAACATGTAATATTTTTTTTTATTATATCCATATATTTACAATATATTGCAGCATAAACCATGTCTCTCATAACAGGGAAATGTTAATGCGGGTTTGTGAAACGCCTTAAAATCGGGCCAGACTTCCAGGTAGGAAGTGACCGTGTAAACAGTCCTCTGAAGGCGGGAGAAGCCGCTCTGAACGTCCTGTAGCAGGAGCCTTCCAGCGAGGGCGAGCAGGGCGTCTCTCTCCGGCACTGCAGCAGAAGCAGAGCTCAACAGCGTAAATAATATATGAGCTACCTAAGCGCTAATAATGCGAGAGCCAGCGAAGCACAGCTGCAATTCAAATCCAACCGTAGTAAAATTACGCACGTAAGTCCACGCATAAAAAAAATAGCGAGCAGGGCTGAAAACAAATACATAACTGAGTCCTCTCACAGCTCTGCTGTAAAATCATTTTGTCGGCACATTTGTAGAGTTCATGGATCCCCCCCCCCACCCCCACCCCCCAGTCACCCTTATCTGAATATCCCAATCAGAACTATAGGTCCATCTCACTGCTGAAACACTCGTTGACAATTTGGGTGGGAAGGGCCAGCATGCGCATTTTTTTCAAAAATTTCTGCAGTTTGTCACATATTTTCCGCTCTTCGTGTCAACAGCACAATGCAGCCATGACAGCTTAAGCAGACAGACTGCGCATACCCCACTAACCAGAGGAGGCGCTCATGAGCAGTTGGAGGGACAGGGGTCCCAGCGCTGCTTGGGTTCCAAATTTGACCCGGTGCACACCGTGCACACAAGCATCAGCTGCACACCCCGCTCAGGGTCATCTGGGGACTGATCCAAAATTAGAGCTCAGTTTTACTGTGAAAAACCCAGGACAGACACCATAGTGACAGAGACAAGACAGCGAGAAGTCACAGAAAAATGTCACACATTTCTGATGAACAGCTTTGAACTCAACCGCAAGAACGGGATGAAAACCTTGTTATGCAATGTCACACATTTTTGACCACACGGTTTTCAAAAGGGGGACTTCTTTATAAAGCGTTAAAAAGTAGGAGTGCAGGTGGGTGGGAGAGTGTGTCTGAGAATCGCCCCCTACTGACCATTCAGAGTAGTGTCCCCAATAACTTCTGCCTTCTGTAACTGCATCAGCACTGCGCGACAGGGCGCTGAAACGCGATTGGCCCGTGGTTCAAGGCAAGGAAACGCAATTGGGCCATGGTTCTGGGTGCTGGAACATGATTGGGCCATGATTCTGGGCACTGGAATGCAATTGGGCGGTGGTTCTGGTCATTGGGACACAATTGAGCTGTGGTTCTGGGTGCTGGCACGCAATTGGGCCGTGGTTCTGGGTGCTGGAATACGATTGGGCCATGGTTCTGGGTGCTGGAATACGATTGGGCCATGGTTCTGGGTGCTGGAATACGATTGGGCCATGGTTCTGGGTGCTGGAATACGATTGGGCCATGGTTCTGCTTAGCTTCCCGGGCACCGGAGCAGAACAGATGGATGCTGAACGAACATCTCAGCAGCTTCTCTGTGATTGACAGAGATTGATTTTCCGAAGGGAGGGACAAAGAGAGGGAGGGATGGAGAACAGAGAGAGGGAGGGGGGATGGAGGGATAGAGAGGGAGGGAAGGACAGAGGGATAGAGGGAGGGAGGGACAGACGGATCAAGAAGGAAGAGTGGGAGGGAAGAATGGAGTGATATAGAGAGAGGGAGAGATGGGGGGAGGGAAGGAGGAACAGAGGGATAAAGGGAGGGATGGATGAATAGAGGGAGGGATGGAGGGAAGGACAGAGGGAGGGAATTACACTGTTCTTTCAATTCGGCACTGAAGTTTTCAGTCTTTGGATACACATGAGAGATACAGATACAGAGGTAAGAAGGAGCAGGGGCGTGTGAGAGAGAGAGAGAGCATGTGTGCCTATTATGTGAGCATGATGTGATGGCTTTGGTCACGGTGATGCTGTAAACATGTTTATTTCATAAGCCCTGCCCCCTCTCCACACAGCCACTCAGCTGCTGCTTGGTCCCAACACAAACAAGCTCTGATAGAACTGGGTCGCGTCTCCCACCCTCTGCCCAGCCCTGCACCAGCTCCCTGCCACCACCAGGGGGAGCCCACACCAGCCCCAGCTGTACACAAAGGCTGCCTTTCACTTAAACAGGGGGAGACCCTGCTTAACTACAGCCTCAGTGCGTGTATGTGTGTGTGTGCATATATGTGTGTGTGTGTGAGCGTGCGTGTGTGCGTGCGTGTGTGTGTGTGTGAGAAGGAGGAGTTGTTGGCAGGCAGTTGCAATTTCCTCTCTTGCTTTATTTTTACTGAATTAATTCATGTTTGTTGAACTTAAGAATTAAGAGTTAAGAATTATAAAATGTGTGTGTGTGTGTGTGTGCGTGTGTGCGCGTGCGTGTGTGTGCACGCACAGTCTCTGTCTGCAGCTGACGACAGGCACAGATTAGTCTCGTCTGGGCGAATCACATGTTTATTAATGATCCTGCGATAAGGACACAAAGGATGAGACACATACATCTCATGGACAAGACATGTATGCATAGCGCCCAGAGCTCAGAGGTTGGGCCAAATCTCCATTCTGGTGGACTGAAAGAGGGTATTACGGGTGTGAGTGGGGGGCAGGGGGTGGGGGGAATGCAATAAAGTTCTCTGGGGTGAATGTTTTCAGTCTGTTTTGTACCGCTTGGCTGGAGAAAGTGTATAAGTAAACGCATGCAACACAACCCCCACTCCCCCCACACCCCCACCCGGGAATCTAGATGCCTTCCTGTCAGAAACAGGAAGTTATGTCATAACCAACATAAAATTTAGTGAGATTCATGAGTTGCGCTCATTCAGGAGCACTGAAAGGGGTCAAAGTTCACAGCTCCTAGGAAACACTAAACCTGATCATCAAGAATGAGTTCCACAGCTGAGTTCAGCAGTACGAGCTGAGATAAGAGTTCCAGGTGAATTTCCGGATGACTGAAAAAAAAAAAGCACAGATCTGTAAGTAATGAAGGCCTCTATGGTCATGAGTTCGGGAAACTCAGCCGATCATAATAATGAAGAGGTCTATGGTCACGAGTTCGGGAAACTACACCGTGACATTTTCTGCCTCCAAAAAATGTCATTTACTTTTTCGCAAACCACACAACAAAGGCAGGTAACCTTCAGCATTAGAAACCGAACCGATTTCACACTGCGCTGTTCCGGCTAACGAGACGAGGTTTCACACCTGTTCATCCTTCAGAAACGATGATCGCTAACACAATAATCAACGTAGCAAAAGCACACCGCCGCGCGCCCCGGAGAGCTAACAGGTAGCTCGCTGCAGAGCTCGAGGGGAAAGCCTCACACGATAATTGCAGGCTACAGTTTGACAGTTTGCCTGAGCGGGTACCTGCATACGAACGGTGCTGTTACTGCGGAGCGTATGCGCAGGCTGCGCAGGCTTGCGCATTCAGTTTGGCTACGATCTGCGCGCCGCGAGCGCACTGGCCCAACCGCGACGCGAACTACGCCCGCAAGTGACCCAGCGTAGAGAGAGAGAGTGAGAGAGAGAGTGAGAGGGGGACAGAGAGAGTGAGAGAGGGAGAGAGAGTGAGAGTGTGAGAGATTGAGTGAGAGAGAGTGAGAGAGATAAAGTGAGAGTGAGTTAGTAAGAAGGAGAGAGAATGAGCGTGAGAGCGAGTGAGAGAAAGGGAGAGAGAATGAGAGAGATAGAGAGTGTGAGAGAGTGAGTGAGAGGGAGACAGAAAGAGCGAGAGAGAGTGAGTGAGAGGGAGAGAGAGGGAAAGAGAGCATGCAGATGGTCAAGGCGGCGTTCATGCTGACCACAGCTTTCGCCTTCCCAGCCAATCAAGACCATGAGGATGACTGGGCTGGGGTCAAAGGTCAGGGACGAGGGCGACCTCTGCCCTCCCTGCCGAGAGGGCCGGCACAGGGAGAGGAGCAGCGGTAGCCCCCTGGTGCTAGCGCCCGCGAGCATCTGCTGTCCCCCTCGCCCCCCCCACAAACCCCCCCACCCACCCCAGGCCAAGCCAGAGCCCGGAACCTCCCTGCCAAGCCGCTACGTTGCCACGGCGTCTCTTCAGCCAAAGCACTGGACAGAGGAAGGAGGCGTGCCGTACTGCGGCTGAAAAAAATGCGACCGGTTCCTTGAAATCTCTGGTGAACTTCGGTGCTTTTCTTCTCGTCCGCCGTTGCTGGAGGATATTGACAGTGACAGCCTGCGTTGCTGTCTGCTGCCACTAGGGGGAGCGGAGCTGCGAGCCCGACCTTCGCAGAAGGGAGAGCAGCGAAGCAAAAAAACGGACTGCGGGCGTGGAAGCCCTGCCAGACTGTCAAAGCTCTGAGTGCTCTGAACCTCGCTGATGGATTGGGTGCAACAGGAGACTGTGTGCAACCAGTACAAAAGAGGGGGGGGGTAGAGAGAGGGAGAGACAGAGAGAGAGAAAGAGAGGGAAAGAGGGAGAGAAGGAAGAAAGACACAGACAGAGAGAAAGGGGGAGAGAAGGAAGAAAGACACAGACAGAGAGAAAGAGGGGGAGAAGGAAGAAAGACACAGACAGAGAGAAAGAGGGGGAGAGGGGCAAGAGAGCGAGACTATGTATGTGTGTGTGTGTGTGTGTGAGAGAGAGAGATGGAAAAAGAGAGAAGAAGAGGTGAGAGAGAGGGAAAGAGAGGGAGAGAGAGCATGAGAAAGGGAGAGTGTGTGTATGTGAGAGAGAGAGAGAGAGAGGGAGAGAAAAAGAAGGCAAAAAAAGAAAGAAATGCGAAGAAATCTGGAGTCAATTACAGTGAGCAGTTACATAGTTTTCTGGGTGAGTCAGGCGAGGGGGGGGGTGTGGGGGGGGGGCGAGTTTACGCTCTGAATTCCCTGCTCCTGGCAGCTACACAGCCCTCTCTGCCTGGGGAGTCATGTTACAGCGTTTTTACACTGCCCCCCCCCCCTTCGGCTGAGAAAGGACAAGCTTCCACTCGATCACTCCCAATCCCCACCCCCGCCCCCCCCCCCCCCCCCCCACCCCCCACCCCCCCCCCCCCCCCCCCCACCCCACCCGCTTGCACAGGCTCCTCTGTGCGGCCGAGCCCCCAGACAAACCCCAAACCCGCTCCCCGCTGACCCCTCGCCCCCTTCACCCCCCCCCCCCCCCCGCCCCGGCATGACTCGACCGGCACTGCGGCGTCGCGCGTACACATGTGGGCGTCGTCAGGCCGACGGCTCCGCCCCCTCACCTCTGAGTCCCTGCTAACCGGAGGGCGTAGCGGTCGCTCTGTTTACCTTAGAAACGGCGGGCCGAGGGCGCCAGCTTGTGGCCAAGCTGACCGGCGCGGGCCCGGGGAATGCTAACAACCCCCCCCACCCCCTCAACACCACACCCCACCCCCAGGTCAAGAGGCCCGGGCAACACAACACACACACTCTACAGGCCCCCACAGCGCTAATAGCACAGAATGCTAATTACCATCGACTGATTACACAACGTCTTCTGCTCCTCACCGGTACGACCATTATTATCGGAACCCTTCCAACGACAACAATATTGACACTAACTTTGGTAATATTAGGTATATTAGAATACAATTAGAACAACAATGGCTTTCCACCACACCATTTTACCGGAAGTCCAATGAAGTTCCGCGACTTTCCTCGCTGCGTAGCATTTATCATTACGAGCCGCCCGAAAGATCAGGGAATATTAATCTCTGAAAAGCACTGATAAAAAAAGCACTCCCTAAGAACGCCACGAAGTCCCATCATCCCCTTAACAACGGGTATCCGCAGAGGGAGCGCATTGGCCGCAGGTCCAACGAGGCCACGCCCCTCTCAGGCCCACACTCCCCCTCTGACAGACACGCGGGGCAGTCAGGTCCGACGGTCCGGGGCTTTCCAAAGAACGCCAGTCGGCGCGTTTGTGCGAGGGCGATCCAACGTGAACCACGCGTTCGAACCCTGGAGCGAGAGGACCCGGCTGTGGAAACGCGTCTGCAGGTGAACGCAGTTCATACGTCACATGACAGGCGTGAAGCGCCTCGCTCAGGGGTACAACGCCAGTGCCCTAACCCGGGAATCGAACCCGCGACCTTTAGGTTACAAGACCAGCTCCTTACCCGTTGTACTACATTGTCTCCCATAGACCTTCCACCCAGCATAACTTTTCCGCTTTTTTGCAAGGAGGGGAGAGGGAAGATCATCTTGCAGCCCATCTCGGTTCCATTTTCCCCCCAATATCGGCCCGAAACTGGTTTTTATTTTCCCATTTCTCAGCCTGGCGGCCCCCCCGCCGAGCCGCGGCGCGAAGCAAATTGATTGAAAAGGCGCTGGACCCGCACGCGGTACAGAGAACGCTGACGGGGGGTGGGGGGGACGGACAGTCGGTCTGCCAGTCGGACGGACGCACGGACAGACGGACGCTGGCGTTGCCGGAGGCGGCCTTCCCCGCGGCTCGCCGCTTCCCCGCGGAGCCCGGCGCTGAGTCGCTGAAGCGTGAGCGTGGCTTCGCCTCGAGGATCGCAGGAAGGCCCGAGAAGCAGCTGAGGAGAAGCAGTAAAGCAGCCCTGAGCTGGCCTGCGTGGCCAACGAGTTCTTCTCAACCCCGTGAAGAGTAGGCTTTCTCCAGAATGTTCTTTTCCAAAAATCTACGTCAGTGTTCTAGAACTCCATCGCTTTCATTTACCAGTAGTGACTGCTACATCAGCATTCGAATGTTCCGCTAAGAACACTCCAGTCGCATATTTGTGACCTCACACCTTGAAGGGTTACATCACAACAGCCACCGACCTCTTTCCTGGAATGTTCCATCACAATCCTAAGTCGGTGTTCTAGAACTCCATTGCTTTCAGTTACCAGTAGTGATTGCTACATCAGCACTTGAATGTTCCACTAAGAACACTACAGTCGCATATTTGTGACCTCACACTTTACAGCCACCGAACCTCCTGCCGGCGCTGCAGACGGACGCTAAGCAAGCGAACGGAAAATAATTACAACTCCGCTTGAGCCAACAGTCAGGATGAAAAAACACGAGTGAACGCATTCTGACTTCCCAGTTCTGTCCAAATTTCAGACGAAACCGCAAATTTAAACGGTCTATCAGCAAACTCATCATCGCAGCATCCAGCGAGCGCACAAAGGCGCAAATATGTACCCGGGCAATTCAAACACAGCATCAAACATCTTCTCTCTCTCTCTCTCTCTCTCTGCCATCCTCTCTTCGTCGGCTCTCTCGTCCTTCTCCTCTCTCTCTCCTCTCTCCTCGCTCTCCTCTCTCTCCTCTCTCTTCTTCTCTCTCTGCACAGCGTCTTCGTGGCGGTGAAGTTTTCCGGCTGCCAGTCCTGACTGAACCTGACTGAGTAAAGCTGCGTCAGGCCATTTATCCACCTCAGTCACCTCTCAATCTGTCAGTCCATCAGTCAGTCTATCAATCTGCCCATTTTGCGCTGCGCCATTTATATCCAGGCGCTGACACGGAGCTTCACAGTGGACACAATTAGCGGGTTGTGAACCCACAACCACCTTGCCACCATGACCCCGAAACAAATTCACACACTGCCCACAAGAACACACACACACAAGCCACACCACACACACTGGCCATATTTCACACACTGCCCACAAGAACACACACACACACAACCCACACCACACACACAGGCCATATTGCACACACGGCTCACAAGCACACACACACACACGGGCCATATTGCGCAAAACATCACAGCACCCACACATCGTGCAAACGGCGAGCGCTCGATGCCATTTTCCGCTGTCGATTTTTTTGCTTGAACACGCTCACAGCAACCGCCACCCGGTTTTCAGCTGAAGATTCTCGAACACGTTCGCAGTGCTCACGGCACGCGGATAAAAGTCAAACCTTTAACCTTGAGCGCGGATAAACCCCGCTCTCTCTCTCTCTCTCTCTCTCCGTGTACCGCGGTAATAATCAAATTCACAACAGATTTTCCCCCGGGGCAATCCTTCCCTACATGCCCTCATTTTAATAATAATAATTTTAAAAAACGCTTCCACTTCTCTGGAGACGTCGGTCCCTGCGCCGCCTCGCTGTGGCAGCATCCCTCTCACGCTATCGCGCCGCGGCCGGCGCCGACATCGCAAAGATACGAAAGCGAAGAAAAAAAATAACATTTACACAACAGTTCGGTCCTTTCGAGTGCCGTTGTCGTGTTGCTGACAGATTCCAGTCGCGCGGCAGGTGACCGGGCCCTGCAATCGCGTGCAATCCAAAGCTCGGGACGGCTTCCCAATCGGGCCGATCGACCTCACCCGCGTCAAAATAAAACCTTAAAATGCGCAAACTGGTCCTGCTGGAGCGTGCTGCGGGCGATGGGGGCGAGGTCGATTTTAACGTTCGCGGAGGGAGGTGTCGGGCGGGTCGTTTTCGCTCTGACTAGACGCGGTCCAGGCTGATTCGCTCGCGGTCAGGACTGTCCGCCCGGCCAAAAACCCGCAGCATCTAAACCGATCCATCAGAGTGGTCGCGCAGAAAGCGCACGTCTCCATGTGTTTAAGGACCGCTGGGGGGGGCTACTACTGAGAACAACAGATAGAATGCCCACTGCACCATACACTGCTGCATGCCATAACACACACACACACACACACACACAGATACACACACGCACACGCGCACACATACACATGCACACAAACACATATACACACATGCACATGCACAGACACACACATACACACAGACACACACACACACAAACATATATACACACACGCACGCACATACACACTTAAAAGGGTAATGTCTGTAGCTGGCAGATCCACCTGTGAGAAATCTAGCCGTAGATGTGCCCCGGATTCAACACGGCAGACTGGGGGGGTGGGGTGTGACTGGGGGAGGGGGGGCAGAGTCTGGGTTAAGGAACAGACAGGAATGGCCAAGGAGGAGTAATACGGATGTAGAACAGGGACCAGGGCCAGAGACAGAGAGAGAGAGAGAGAGAGAGAGAGAGATAAAGCACATTGAAATTGAAATTGAGAGGACTGAAGAATGAGAGAAACACAAAAAGAGACAGAGACAGTGAGTGAGTGAGTGAATGAGAGACAAGCACAGAGAGAGAGTGAGTGAGACAGACAGGCACAGAGAGAGAGAAATAGAGAGAGAGAGACAGGCACAGAGAGAGAAATAGAGAGAGAGAGACAGGCACAGAGTGAGAGAGACAGGCACAGAGAGAGAGAGAGAGAGCAGGAACAGTGGGGGGGTTGCCAGGTTGGCGGGTTGCCAGCCCTCCTCCACACTCCCTGCAGAACAGATGGGAGGGCCAAGTGAGCTGGACTCGGTACAGAATGCACTCAGGCACACGGCTTGTTCACAGCGCTGTTCCTCTGGAGAGTACCAGCACCCCCCCCCCCAGCCCCCCACCCCTCCCCCCCTCCCCAGCACCACCCTGGCTTTTCTCCGCCCCCCTGCCTTCAGACCCCCCCCCCCCCACCCCACCCCACCCGGGGCCCGGGGTACCCCCGAGCTCAGCCGCCAGCGCCCCCGTCTCTGAGTCAGAATCTGGCCCCGCCCCTGAGCTTTCAGGCATCCGAAATGCCACAGGAGACCAGGAACGGTTCGTAAAATGCACAACAACCCAGGGAAGAACCCACACCGCCCCCCCCCCTTCTCCCCCCCTCCCCCAGTGCCGACAGGACACAGAGTTCTAACAACAGAACACCGAAGAAAAATAAAGCCAAGCAGCACGCAGGCACAAATCAATTTTTAATAATCATTCGGAAACAAATTCCTCAGACTTGTGTGTGTTTATTTAACTTCTTATGAGAAATGGTTACATTAACTCCCCCTCCCCGCCTTTTTTTATTACCCCGGAAAATTCACAACCTTCTCCAGTAAATGCTTTCAGACACCGAGAAACTGCATCAAAGCACTGGAATTCAGGGAAGGGAAGCATGACTCATTACACCAAAATCCCCTTAAACTCAACGTGGTTCTGTTTTTCTGCTAAAAATAACTTTGAAAATATAACTTAAAACTAACCTGAAAACGTAACTTCAAAACATGTTTTACCCAAACACTTGTGATTTTGAACTATAAAACCATAAAAGAAACATTCATGCAAAGGTCTACAGAATTAATAAACAGTGTAACTTGTAACATATATGGTTGCTGTCACGTGCCCATTCAAAACCACAGCAATTCGTACAGGGGAGACTTTAAAAATAATTTTGGAATGAAATTCCTGTGGAATGACGTCCCACATTCCTCCCAGAGAATTCCAAGGACCGTGTAAGTTTCCTGGCCGCTCAGTTTCCCCGAGTAACCGCCATTACACCCCGAACCGAACACAAAAAGTTTTTGTTTACACGTGCAGATGCGAAACGGGGATCGGGGGGCAGTGTGGCGAGCTGGCATTCCGCGAATCCGCCACGAGCGAAACGCGTTTCTGTTTCCGCGAGCTTTCCCACAGACCGGGGGCTCGAGCTGTGAATCCGCCTCACCTCCTCCCCCCGTCACGCCCCAGCACCGACCCGATCGTCAGGATCCCGCAGAAGACTCGGAGGAGAGAATGAACACAGCTGCGCTCTTCTACGGTCTTTCTGTGAGATCGCTCTTCTGTTGCTATCCTCCGCAGACAGATACCATCCGCCACACAACACAATACGCAAGGAAAATAATATATCTTTCAAAGCACATAACACGTCCTCCTTCATAATGCTTCAGGGGGCTTATTATTACTTATTGTTAATATCTTCAAGGCCTCTTGCAAGAGGCCAGGGGATCTGTTTATCCAAGCTTCAGCTCTGCATGTGGGTAAATACGCTGCAGCTGAATGTAAGCTAATGCTAAGCTCTCGTGGATAATTGAAATACTGAGCTGTAGGAAAAAAACATTACTATTTAATGAATGTGGTTTTTTAAAATATGAATGTATCCAGATTTCAGATATTGATTAAACAGTTTTTCAGTCAAATTGATGAATTGATGATTGACAGCTGATTGGCAGGGTGGTGTGTGGGTCTGACTGTGCTGTATAAGCACAACATCTCTGATTGGCTGGTTATCAGACACAGCCAATCAGGCGAGATAAAGCTACTGAACATCAAGCCTACGAAATATTAACACAGAAAAAAATGAATTCAGCAGCTGGTCACTCACTAATGATCAATCCATTGGGAATACGCTAAAAATCACTGTACACACATTTATATAGAACAACACAACCATGAAAAGAAAAAAAGTATTTAAGTGGTGACTAATGTACGTGTTTTTTGACCTTTTTGAAATTATTGGAAGTCTCCACCAAAAAACTGACTCAATCACAGTCAACACATTTCAACATCTTTGATTCTTAAGACTTCAAAGCACAGTGCCCTTTTGTTAGCAATATATTTTTTTAAATTATTATTAACATCAGTATTCGATCTTCCGAGCATGTGTTGGAGTTGCGGTGTGGTCGGCTGAGTCATATCACACTGAGGGGCTGAATCAGGGCAGTGCAGCCCACAGGCCCGTCTGCTCATCCTGTAGCCCTCGTTTCACAGTGAACTGCATTTAAACAGAGGCTCCATATCCGAGCTGCTCAGCGAGAGAAGAGCAGGCAACGCTGCTTTAGCTGAGAGAAGCACAGAGACGGCAGCACAGGGACAACGTCACTGAGAGGGAATCGGTTACAGTTCTGTAGTGTACAATAGACACACACACACTCACACTCACTCACACACACACTAACACACACTCACACACACATATACATGCACTCACACAACACACACACACACACACTGAGGCACCAGAACTCTAAAATATGCAAGCACACACACAAAGCCTTCATTCTGTGAATCTGTGAATTTCTTTCTTTTTTTTTTTTTTTTGAACAGACAGCTTCTGGAGGGAAATGTTTGAACCCACACACTGCCCCACCACTCACCCCCCCCCCCCCCAAAACTGCTCCCATGTTGCTGGAAACCGTCTCCCCAGCACTCTGCTGTCACGGCACGCACTCTCACACCTCCCGGGGTCACGGGGTCACGGGGTCACGGGACACGCCCACACGGCCCACAGGAGGTGGTGGGAGGACATCGGAAGCCCTCTTTGCTCAAAAAAATAAAAACGACTTCAAATCAAACATCACTCATGTTCTTCTTTTTTTTAAAACCATTTTAACATTTTCTGTGACTCATTTTTCTCCAGCACTGCGGGCCAAACTGCATAAAAACATAAAAGCTCTCCTAGCCGCCCATTCATTCCAAACGGCTCTCAAAGGTCCCGGCGGGCTAGGATTGTCCACGGCGACTTAAACGCTGGTTTGGTGTTCAGGTTCTCCCCTCTCCGTGCCCTACGCGGTTGTTCCCTGCACTTGGACCGGTACTTCTCTCTAGGGTTTTTCAACACACTTGTTCCTGGTTATGGTTATACACTTTGTTGTACGTCGCTCTGGATAAGAGCGTCTGCCAAATGCCTGTAATGTAATGTAATGTTGTGACTTGTGCCGCCGTGTCGCCAAGGCGACCGCGGGGCTCGCGGCAGAGAGCCGTCCGATTCGTCAGCCTAAAGGTTCCGGGCGGACTCGCGTTCGCGGGAACGTTTCAGCAGCCCGAGGAACGAGGTCTACGCCACACCTGGCAGCCCGAGGAACGAGGTCTACGCCACACCTGGCAGCCCGAGGAACGAGGTCTACACCACACCTGGCAGCCCGGGCCACGATGCACCAGCTTCAATTCCTCACCAAGGAGCGATAGAAAAATTAACAAATCGCGTAAAAGATAAATTAATCTGAGAGAGGAACACGTTCGGCTGGAAGCTATAAGCGTACCCTGGATGCCTTTAAAAACCCGATTCAACGACTTCAGTTTGGCTTGTTTGTGTCTTTACTGTGCTCCAACATAAAGATTGACAAAACAGCTGGATGTCTACCATCCCCTTAGTGCTTGTCAGAACATCTGTGCAATTCACAATCCAGGCATTTCCCGCTCCACCACCGACCTTTGCTGACCCCAGTGAGACTCCGCCCCCCTTACGACAAGCACCATGCCACAAAACTCCCTATTTCAGCCCGCCGCCGGACTCCGCCTCTCTCTGGTCCCGCGTGACCGAGCGCGCAGCGGCCGGGCGGAGCTTACTCCCAATCTGCCCGCTCTGACGCAGCGGTGACAAGCGGTGATGTCACGCCCCTCCCCCCGTCCTCCCGTCACGTGTGTCCAGAGGCTCCGCGGGCGTGCCCTCTTAGACGTCCCACTCCAGCCAGCATGACCTCCTTTTCACCTTTCCCCTGGCCCCGCCTTCATTCACTGATCCCGCCTCCATTCCGAGACCACACCCCCAACTCTCTCTTAATGAGCACCTACATTTTCCTCTTAACACACTGGATGATCTGTTCACAAATAAAACGCTTACAATCACAGGTTACAACTAACATGTTTCTTTTATGGTTTTTTTTTTGTTGTCAAGTTCGAGTATGTGTGTGTGTGTGTGTTTATGCGTGTGTGGGTGAGTGTGTCTGTGTGTGTGTCTGCGCGTGTGCACGTATGTGTGCGTGCGTGCATGTGTGAGTGTGTGTTTATGCATATGTGCATGTGTGCTTGTGCGTTTGCTTGAGTGTGTGTGACTCAGTGCTTTCTGTATTACCCAATACAACATGATAGAGAAAAAACTGAGAGAAAAAAGGACAACAAGACCTGTCTGTTCACCCTCTGCAGTTTCGTCTGAGCCACACAGAGGTGACACCTTCCTCCACAAGTGGATTTCTGTCAGATCAGACAGAACGCTGTGGGCTGAGCGTCCAAACGCGGTCAGGGGGGACGGAGGAGGGAGAGGGGGAAGGAGGAGACTGGAAACAGCAGAGGGGGGAGGAGGAGGAGGGAGGAGGAGGAGGCTGGAAGGAGGGAAAAGGAGGAGGCTGGAAGGAGGGAAAAGGAAGAGGCTGGAAGCGGGCAGAGGGGGGAGGAGGAGGCTGGAAGGAGGAGACTGGAAGGTGGAGATTGGAAGCAGCAGAGGGAAGAGGCTGCCTTGCCGTTTCTTCCATCGCTCCTCCAGCCATTGATTAGCACAGAGGCTAAATTTAGCCTGTGATGTATGGCAGTGAGATCACTGAAAACAATGGCTCTGCTTTAGGCTGCTAGAGAGAGCGAGAGAGACAGCAAGAGAGGGGGGAGTGAGTAGGGTGGAGAGGGAGAGAGGGGAGAGAGAGAGAGAGAGAGAGAGAGAGGGAGAAAGGGGGAGAGGGAGGGAGAGAGGAGGAGAGAGAGGGGAGGGAGAGACAGAGGGAGAGAGATAGAGGGGGAGAGGGAGAGCAAGACATGGAGGGACAGAGAGAGGGGGAGGGAGAGAGAGAGTAAGAGAGAGGGGGAGAGAGAGGGGGAAGAGAGGGGGGGAGAGCAAAAGGAAAGACAGGTAGTTCTTCAAACATGCAAAAGGAAGGTCTTTTGTGAAATCCATGAATTTCAGACACTGCCACAGGTGAAAGTCTGACAGCCATACAGTAACACAGGGCCTCAGTGCTGGTTGTGTTTTGTGAAGCCCCTCAGTCCACAAAGCCATGATGCTTCAGCAATCGTCTGCACTTGGGCACATAAATTAAATATCTGTGGGCGGCAGATATTTCACTGGGGGTGGCAGGGTAGCATAACGGGTAATGAGCTGGTCTTGTGACTGTAAGGTCACAGGTTTGATTCCTGGGTACGATGCTGCCGTTGCACCCTCGTGCAAAGTGCTCAACGTGTATTGCTTCATACATCCCGCTGTGTAAATGCATGCTATGTAGAACAAGCATGTAACTGTCCACACCCACGGTGCAACTCGCTTCCGCAGACACATTTTAGCTGGCACCACCTGCGTCCCACAAAACGTCCCTCAAAGGTCGGCCGTGAGTGAGTGAGTGACCACAATTTGCCATGCATAGCCCACGGCGTCAGTTCCTGCGCGCCTTGGAAAAAATGCATGTGTAAGTCTCTCTGGATAAGAGCATTTGCTAAATGCCCGTAACATAAATACTGACTGGAAAAGGTGATGATACTTCTGGTTCCGGTATTGCTCTGACTTGCAGAAGAAGGTTCTGGATATACTGGACCAGCACTGTCATACCTGGGCTCCGGACAGACAGTGCTGCTAGTGATAGACCAGGTTTTGAAACTAAAGCTCTGCATGACTGTGAGCTGGGAACAGTAGACTGTGTACATTCTGGAAGATTAGAGCTGAGTAAATGCTCTTGTGTGGGCCTAATGCCGAAACGGACAACATAGCTCTGTAGAGCCATCGATGCTGAGTCAATACACACACAGCTGATTCTTATTCCATAACTTCATCTCACTTACCGCCTATGAAACCAGGGGTTTGATATGATGGCAGGGCGAGACTAAATCCACTGCATGCACTAAATCCAACACACTGCAAGACTGCATGCACTAAATCCAACACACTGCAAGACTGCATGCACTAAATCCAACACACTGCAAGACTGCATGCACTAAATCCAACACACTGCATGACTGCATGCACTAAATCCAACACACTGCACGACTGCATTCACTAAATCCAACACGCTGCACGACTGCATGCACTAAATCCAACACACTGCAAGACTGCATGCACTAAATCCAACACACTGCACGACTGCATGCACTAAATCCAACACACTGCAAGACTGCATGCACTAAATCCAACACACTGCACGATTGCATGCACTAAATCCAACACACTGCACGATTGCATGCACTAAATCCAACACACTGCATGACTGCATGCACTAAATCCAACACACTGCACGATTGCATGCACTAAATCCAACACACTGCACGATTGCATGCACTAAATCCAACACACTGCTGCAAGACTGCATGCACTAAATCCAACACACTGCAAGACTGCATGCACTAAATCCTACACACTGCTGCAAGACTGCATGCACTAAATTCAACACGCTGCAAGACTGCATGCACTAAATCCAACACGCTGCAAGATTGCATGCACTGAATCAAACATGCTGCGGCAAGACTGCATGCACTAAATCCAACACACTGCAAGACTGCATGCACTAAATCCAACATGCTGCAGCAAGACTGCATGCACTAAATTCAACACGCTGCAAGACTGCATGCACTAAATCCAACACGCTGCAAGATTGCATGCACTGAATCAAACATGCTGCGGCAAGACTGCATGCACTAAATCCAACACACTGCAAGACTGCATGCACTAAATCCAACACACTGCAAGACTGCATGCACTAAATCCAACACGCTGTGAGACTGGAGACTGCACGCGCCATAAACTCACATGGAAACGGAAATCATGCACTTAAGCGGAGCCAGTACTGCGCAGCGCTCAAACAAAACAATAAATTATGAGCACCTGCACCCAACAATCAGTGCGTCTGGGAGCCTAGGCAGTTAATGCACTACATTAGTCTATGGCTTAAGAGCACATGCTCCCTTAAAACAACACGTTTGCTCTAGAAAACCTGGTCCAAAACGGCGTCTACGCCACCGAGGTTCTGCGTCACGTCGAGGATACGGAAGACGGAGCAGAAGTCCATCGGAGCGTGAACGTTTCGCCGTCGGTAAACGCGCAGCTTCAGTTGCATGAAACCACGCAGGTTCCCACACGCATTGCGCCGTTTCACCTTACAAGGGAACTGAATTCTTCTCGGTTTTCCGGAGAACAGACGGCAAGCCCAGACTAACGTGTCGCAGTCAGCTCAGCCGGTCCCGAATTTCAGTAACTACCTGATGATGTTAATTGTAGCTCCGGGCGAGAATCGCACCAAATACTGAAACCACGAGTTCCTATTTGGAAAACTAGGACAGGGTGACGGATTCGCTACGCTAACTTAATTGTTACAGCGCCATTAAAAAAAAGTGAACACACACGTGCCTGAACATCCCTGGAGCGAGAGAAACGAAGCAGCTCCCTGAACGTCAGCGGGGTGACAACAGACCTGTCACGGGAAGAGAGAGAACAGGGGTGCACCTGACGCCCTCACGAAACACTCTCGCCAACGGGGCAGGATGGAGGACGGCTGCGAAATTAACACACTTCCTGCAAAAACTCATGAACCGCACTGAAACCTCATGCACACTGATACCTTACGCACACTGAAACCTCACACACACTGAAACCAAAACACACTGAAACCTTACACACACACTGAAACCTCATGCACACTGAAACCAAAACACGCTGAAACCTCAGACACACTGAAACCAAAACACACTGAAACCTCAGACACACTGAAACCTCATGCACACTGAAAGCAAAACACGCTGAAACCTCAGACACACTGAAACCAAAACACACTGATACCTCACACACACTGAAACCAAAACACCCTGAAACCTCAGACACACTAAAACCAAAACACACTGAAACCTCAGACACACTGAAACCAAAATACACAGATTCCTCACACACACTGAAACCAAAACACACTGAAACCCAGACACACTGAAACCAAAGCACACCGAAAACTCACACACTGAAACCTCATACACACTGAAACCTCAGACACACTGAAACCTCATGCACACTGAAACCTCATGCAGAGATTGAGTAAAATATTCAATCTCCCGAGTGTTCTGTCACCTGGACGGGCAGGGTTGCATGGTATAAATGTGTCGTACATATCCACAATCCATCAAATCATAGATAATCACCCCTTCTGCCATTAATGCTAATTAGATCATCTTTAGTCAATGTTGTTAATTACAAGAATCAATTGTACTTTCATGGTTACTACTGTTGCCATTATATTTTTTAATGAAATTTGTTCCCTGCTTTATCTTACTTTATATTGCTACTATCATCTTTATCTAAGCTGCTCAGGGTAATAAAACTGTCACATTGTTTGTTCATTTTTTCTGGTGTGGCAGTCTTGCTATAATATAGACAAATGCTACGGAGGCCACTTTGCTTTGTTGATTTTTCAGTTCGCTTTGTTGAGTCAACAATGTCCGTTTACTCTGTGATAAAAGACACAGGGAATGTGCTGGACTGGAGGATTGTGGTTTGAGAAGGTGAGAGAAGGAAGGCTGACAGGACAGGTGCCTCTACGCCTCAGCCCCGCCCCTACAACAACTGCATTCTGGGAAATCTCACGCAACGCATAAATAATAACACAATAATTGAAAGACACCCAAAATTACCTGAGTGAAGACACGTCCTTCCCCCCATGTCAAGGTGGGGGGGGCGGGGCCTTCCAGCCACCCTCCATGCTTATCATTACCCATAATCCCCAGGGCCTTCAGAACATCCAGACATGAACCACATGAACACGTTTTTAGGCCCCTGTCTTCGCTGCGTTAGTGTGCTCACCACGCAGGCGCCGGTGTTCATGGTGAAAAGCGCTGACGCACGCGAGCGCGCTCCGCGAAACGTAAGGAGGACCCGACACTCTATGGTGCGTTTGTACACATACCTGGGTCAAATACGTATTCGTTTTGGATTCAAATACTTTTCTACACTTTACTGATCTTGTCTGGTGTATTGGAACCAATGAAATACCCTCAAAGTGTGCAAACCCTGCCTTCTGGTCATACTGGCAGGCTCAATTACACTAGGCAAGATCAATAGAGCACAGAAAACTATCTGAATCCAAAACAAATACGCATTTGACCCAGGTCTGGTACACACATTACACCTCTCACAAAAAATTGCTGCAAAGTTACACCATCATTTAACTGAAGTACAATGCAAGTTAAAATGCAGCACAAGTGAGTTCCACTTCAGGAGTACCGCACGAGGAGTAGCACCACTGCACTATGACTGCAGTAATACTGCCATTTAAAAAGCAAGAGTTTCCAAAACATTGCGTAATACTGCAGTAATACTACAAAAACCACAATTGGTGACGGCCTACCTCCCCTGACACAGCCTTATATCACACCCTCCCTCTCAGTTTTGAAACCTTTTTTATAAAAACTTATTTTAAAGGCTAGGCCGCGTTATCGAACGCCACACACGGGTTTAGGACCCGGGGGAGAGGCGGCGGACTTGCACGGGGCCGGGTGCGTAAACAGTCCACACGTTTGACATCCGGCCAATAGTAACGGCCCGTTGCGCTGAGGGGGCGGAGCCTCCATCTCCCATCAGGGGCTCAAAGCGCCGCCAATCACGGTCCCTCGGCAAGCAGGAAGAGAATGAAGAGAAAGAGAGTGAAGAATGAAAAAAAGACTTCGACAGGCGGGGGGTGGGGGGGGGGGAGCTTAGTTGGCGGGTTGCTGCCGACGCGGCGGTCTACTGCGACCGGCATGGCCACCGTCGACCTTTCTTTCCGCCACAAACGGCGGCCGCTAAGTCTGCCAGTCTCTCTTTACGGAGGGAAGATAAATCATTTTCGCTCTTCGCCAATTCCGACTCGAGAGGTTTCGAGTGTTCAGTAAACTTTAAGGCGCTGTCGCTGGAGGTTGATTAGAAGGAGCCTCTGGTGGTGCGTTCTCAAGTGTGCGTTACGCACGGAGTCCAGACTACACGCCGTTTGTGTGGCGCGCTCTGTCCTAAAAACTGACTTGCGTTTCGATTCCTCGAATGAATACAGGATCTCTGGAGGCCCTCTCCAGGCTGACGGTCACTCTCCGTACGTCGGGCAAGGCATTATGGGAATAGAACACAGCGGTAACGTCACCACGTGTGACTGTGTGACCTTTGGTCAATTCCTTAATCCCCCACTGATACAAAGTATAGGACAAGCCAATTAAGGCTTGAACAATTTAAGAGCGGGATTTTTCTAACCCCTCATTACAATGAGGTTCTCCTGAGGGAAAATTAGGTCACTTAATTACGACAAGTAAGGATGTAAAAAATAAATGGAACTGTTTAACGGTTAAACCTTTAGGAACTTCTGTGATATTAACATACAGTGATTTTTTAAAATACTAATGTCATTATACTAAAACATAGCAAACTGTCATTTACCTATATAAATTCAGAATATTCAGCCGCAAGCAGATCAATGACCAACGTCACTTCCTTTGGTTACAACGCAACATACATTCAGGCTCTGGCAGAGTCAGACTGCTACAGCTTTCATATCAGCTGCATAGGGGGGAAAAGGCGACTGCAATTCAGAAGGTCGAGTTCCTTTTCCTATGGTCCTGTTCGTAGCTAAACAAACAAACAAGGACATCGCCTGCTTGATTTAATATTTATTGCTTAATCGTGAGCTGCGGTCGACTGAAATTTGACTTCGCCAGATTGGCTTTTGAAGGGCGCCGCAGCTTCACGAGAAAATCGGCAGAGCTGTTCCGCTAACGCAATTACGCAGCTTTCCTTGAAATGTAACGGTGAAGCATTTCTCCGGGGAATTCTGGCATCTGTCCTGTTAATGCATTGATGAGGGAGTTCTCCAGCGGCGTTTAGCACCAACAGGCTAAGCTGAGCTGTTCAGACCACAACAACACAATTGTATTTAATTTTTATTGTTTACTGAAACACTTATCTAAATATACATTTTTAAAAAACGTTTTTTTGTGTGCAATTTTTTGTTTTAAAAGGCAAGAAATGAACGCAATGATGAATGAAAATGCCTAAAAACTCCGCTCATTATTTACAAAAACACATTATTTTAGCCGACTCCCTTAATTTTTGGGGGGTTTTTCTACAATAAGCAAAATGCTTCAGCTCACAATAAGAAGCTCTCTTTTCTCTTCTCAGGCAGTCTGTTTTTTGGCGCAGTCTTACCCTGGCCAGGAATCTCATTTACCGTCAGCCAGGCACAGTACATGATTATGCGGTCAATATACGCGGCGCAGCAATCCAATTACTGCTGATAAGGGGAAGCGCAATCACAAAAGCAATATGCAGGTGTAGCGATGATCTTAAGAAATGCACTCAACGCCATCACCAATGCAAAGATTAGCAAAATAATCTTTAACATTTAAATCCCCATTTCAGCAAATAGTTCAGTCATTCCTAACAGAAATGCCAACAAAAAAACAGAAATGGGTTAAGAAACCAGGAGATCTGGAAAATGACACCAACAGCCCATTTTCACAGGTACTTTAAGCACTAATGCAGGAAATTAGAGGTACTTTAGGTACTAATACAATAAATCTCAGGTACTTTACGTACTAACTGAGAGAATTCCAGGCGCTTCAAGCACTAATAGAGTAAATTACCAGTACTTTTTTCACTAATACAGGAAATTACAGCTACTTTCAGTATAGCTTATAGTACAAGACAGTATAGCTTCTGCTCATGTACAAATGTTCAAGTGTCACGCACACCTTCCATTCCCCAAAGGTCCCCGCCAGACCGGGTCAGGGGAATAATCTAATGCCAAACACAAGTCCCCGTGTCCCATTTAAATAATTCTGCTTCTCAGAATCAGCTCTAGCCCCATGTCTGCCCACCCCCCCATCACAACGTAATGAGGTCTTTGTCGAGGGCTCGGTGACCTCTGACCTTTGCTTCCCAGGGTTTGTGAGAGAGACGTCTCTGTGCAGAGGAGCGCTCTGGGGGGATGGGAGGGGGGGGAGGAGGCAGGCTCATCAGTAGATAAAAGCACCTGTCAGTCTCCGCTGGGGGGGGGGGGGTAAGGGGGGGCAGGCGGGCGGGGCTGGGCCCCTCCTTAATCCAGACCGTCCCCCCACTCTGTGATGCCATAGAACACCACACAAAGAGGACGTAAAAATGCGCGCCCCCCCAAAAAAAATTCACTTACGCATTACAATTGTCTTCTGCACAAGCTAGACACAAAATGGCCACGGCACAGCACAAATGGAGGGTCCGAACGCAAGCAAATTTCACCCCACCCCCCCTCCCCACCCTAACCCCCACACTCATTACGTCACTACATCAGAGCCTGTCCAGTTCTCATGCAATCCCAGTGTGCAACAGGGCCAAAGCAACACAAAACCAGGCCTCGTATGTTTGCCATAACTCCACAGTGCTGATTCAGAAAGCCTGCGCCACCCACAGATAAACTCACCAGCAAACTCTGAACTAAAGTGACCCCGATTAACCGGCTCAACCAATTAATTCATTTTGATATAATTTCAAATAACATTTCCCATAATTCGTAATACGCAGTGTTTTACAATTTCCTGTGAAGTTGCACATCTGAAGGTATAATTAATTTTCAGACTGTAATTTGTCAAATGTCAGTATTTTTCTGGATTGATGTTGCAGGTTATGATAGTTAACTGGGGAATTACGATACTTTTTTGAATTCCTCAAAAACGCTTTCCAGAACGGCTCATTTTAATTTGGTTGTAAAAACGCAGAGACAAAAAAAGGTAGCGTGTCCTGCTAGCGACCGCGCGGCACGATATGAAAGCTATCTGTAGTCCGGCGCAGCAGGACGAGCTGTTAGCCCCTGCAGTCCAACTCTCCAGCCCACACCACGGCTGTGCGGCTGCCTTACATCACACACCACAGCTGCCTTACATCACACACCACAGCGGTGTGGCTGCCCTTACATCACACACCACAGCTGCCTTATATCACACACCACAGCTATGCGGCTGCCTTACATCACACACCACAGCTGCCTTACAACACACACCACAGCTGCCTTACATCACACACCACAGCTGCCTTACATCACACACACCACAGCTGTGTAGCTGCCCTTACATCACACACACCACAGCTGCCTTACAACACACACACCACAGCTGTGTAGCTGCCCTTACATCACACACACCACAGCTGCCTTACAACACACACCACAGCTGCCTTACATCACACACCACAGCTGCCTTACATCACACACACCACAGCTGCCTTACATCACACACCACAGCTGTCTTACATCACACACCACAGCTGCCTTACATCACACACACCACAGCTGTGTAGCTGCCCTTACATCACACACACCACAGCTGCCTTACAACACACACCACAGCTGCCTTACATCACACACCACAGCTGCCTTACATCACACACACCACAGCGGTGTGGCTGCCCTTACATCACACACCACAGCTGTGTGGCTGCCCTGACATCACACACCACAGCTGTGTGGCTCCCTTACATCACACACCACAGCTGCCTTACATCACACACACCACAGCGGTGTGGCTGCCCTTACATCACACACCACAGCGGTGTGGCTGCCCTGACATCACACACCACAGCGGTGTGGCTGCCCTGACATCACACACCACAGCGGTGTGGCTGCCCTGACATCACACACCACAGCGGTGTGGCTGCCCTTACATTACACACCACAGCGGTGTGGCTGCCCTTACATCACACACCACAGCGGTGTGGCTGCCCTTACATTACACACCACAGCTGCCTTACAACACACACCACAGCTGCCTTACATCACACACCACAGCTGCCTTACATCACACACACCACAGCGGTGTGGCTGCCCTTACATCACACACCACAGCGGTGTGGCTGCCCTTACATCACATGCCGCAGCGACGGCAATTGCTCATCCGGGCCGCGGCAACAGAAAAACAGGTTCCGAGGACACAATGGGGGTAAGGTAACGAGCGGCCGCGTCCTGAGGGTTAAACAGGTCTGAGCTCTGAGCGGCACGCCCACAGAAAGAGCGAGCAGGAACCGCCGCGGGGAGGGAGAGAAAAGGAGGAGAGACGCTGCTCTCTTCTCCTTCTACACTATCCATCCGTCTTCTCTCTCTTATCTCCACCCCCCCCTCCTCAACCACTCGCCTATTTTCTCTTCCTCTGTGTCCCGACTCCCCCCCCCTCCTCCTCCTCCTCCTCCTCTTCCTCCGTCAGTTCTTGCGCTCTCTTTTCCCAGCTGAATCAACATGGCGCACGTCTCTCTCTGCGTGAGCCCGGCCAGATAATGCAAATGTTTCTATAAATAGGGCGGGATAGTGCTGACTGCGTCTCTCTCAGGTGAGACACCGCCACCCGATAAACACTCAGAGGAGGGCCGGCCGCCAAGAAGAACCCACAGAGCCGAATCCACTCCAAATCCGCCGCTTCCGGAGAGTTCCGCCAAACCCACGCCACCGCTGCCGCCGTGGGAACTCCCCACACACGCCCACCCACCCCGCCCCCCGCTCCACACACACACACACCAACCCCCCCGCCCTGCCCCTCCCCCTCCCCACACACACACCAACCCCCCCGCTCCCCACACAACCACCCCCCCCCCGCCCTGCCCCTCCCCGCACTCACCCTCCAGCTCGCGGTGGATGACGTCGGCCAGGTTAGGCTCCTCCCCCCACCAGAAGATCCAGAGCTCCTTGGCGTGGGGGCGTACGTCGCGGCGCCACACGCACAGCAGGTTGGCCCGCACGCAGCGGGTGAAGCTCCGCAGGATGGGGTCGTCCGGGGCCGGCGCCGAAATGACCGGGCCGCACCCGCCCCCCCCGCGGAACCCGTAGCGCCGCCATTTGATGCCGGTCAGCTCCGCCTGCGGGGGAGAAGGAAGGGGGGAGAGGGGGAGGGGTTAGGGGCGGAGCTTCTTATCTGAGGCACCAGAACAATCAGAGATACAGAAGCAGCGCTAATTCCACCCAGAGGAGCCAATGAGAGACAGCGGCGCTGACGGTACAGCTGAAATACAACGTGCGGTCAAAGCTGGGCCAGCTCAGACTGTCTGCCTCACATAAGGGTAAGATGCACAACAGCACAGGTGGAGGACGCCAGACATCGATCGGCCATCTTCCACAGGGCACCATTTCACAGCTGCACAGGGGGCACGTTTCACATCCTTTGTGTCCGATTTGTAATCACCGATTTTTACACCACAAACACTCTGCAAGCCTGAAGCACGCACGCCTGATCGGTACGCCCTAAAGCACACGCCCCCAAGCGCACACACACACCCCACACATACCCCACACACACACACACACCTCACACATACCCCACACACTCACACACCCCACACAGACCCCACACACTCACACACCCCACACATACCCCATTCACACACCCCACACACACACACACACTCACCTCACACATACCCCATTCACAGATCCTGCACAGGCCTCACACACACACACACCACATACCCATTCCACACCCCACACTACCCCATTCACAGATCCTGCACAGACCCCACACACACACACACACTCACCTCACATATACCCCATTCACAGATCCTGCACAGACCCCACACACACACACACTCACCTCACACATACCCCATTCACAGATCCTGCACAGGCCCCACACACACACACACACTCACCTCACACATACCCCATTCACAGATCCTGCACAGACCCCACACACACATAACCCATTCACACACCCCACACATACCCCATTCACAGATCCTGCACAGGCCCCACACACAGACACCGTACACATAACCCATTCACAGATCCTGCACAGACCCCACACACACACACACCCACACACATAACCCATTCACACACCCACCATACCCCATTCACAGATCCTGCACAGGCCCCACACACACACCTCACACATAACCCATTCACAGATCCTGCACAGACCCCACACACACACACACCACACACATAACCCATTCACACACCCCACACATACCCCATTCACACACCCTGCAGAGACCCCACACACACACACCCCACACATAACCCACACACACACACCCCACACACACACCCCACTCTCACTGTGAGCCAGTGACTTCTCCAGTGTACTACAGGAGTTTGACTGGGGGAGGCACATTCTGACTGATGCAGCCGTGTACCGTAATGCTAAGCAGGGTACGGGGATTGTGACCCCCCCCCCCCCAGCTCGTGGGTATGACCCCCCAGGAGGGGCACTGCCACAGTACCCTTGAGTAAAGACACTCAACCGGAATCCAGCTGTATAAATGGGTTGTGTGTAAATAACGTTAGCCGCGCGAGTCGCTCAGGGTGAGAACGCCTGGTTAGCGGCTCCAATGCAAAGTGCGAAGCAGTGGGAATCCGAGGGGCTCTTCGGTTGAAGCCCAGCTTCCCTGGGGAAGAACGGGGTGAAAGAGAGTCCTGTCTGAGCAGACTCAGTCAGCACTAACATGGGCCTGGCTCCAACCAATCGCGTCTGTAACTGAAGGGTTGCCAGGTGACCAGTTTCTGACTGGAATGTCAGGTTTTCCAATTGTTTCGTACAGGTCCAGTTCGTGGGCCCCGATCAGACGATATAAACGCCCGGTCTGAATAACAGATTAAAATCGGACCGCTAGTTTGCATCGAATACCATCTTCCATCACTGCAGTTACACCTTGTTACCTCCTAATCCCGCCCCCGTCCCCGATGCAGTGGAAAGCTGCCCACTATGTCCCCTACGTGCGCGTGTGCATGGCGTCCAGCTGTCAATCTAACCCCCCCGGTCTACAGCAGCGGTTCCCCTTCCTGACAGGATGATCGCTTGTTGGGGGTATCACGTCCACGACCCGACTCTATCGTCGAACCGTTTTTTAACACGTTACCGTAGCGCAGAACTCCGCGCCTTAGTTAAGCGCGCTACGCCGCGTTATCCACGTTTAGCAGGCCGGGGCTGTCTCGCGCACTTCCCCCCCTTTCCCTTCCGCGGAGGGAGGGCTGAGATGACACCTCCGGGCCCCGGCATCCGCAGCCGGATAATAACTCGGCGGCGGCGGCGGCGGCGAGAAATCTCTCACCTGAGACGACACGGAGACGGAGCGCCGATGCGCGCTGGAGTTTCCTAAGAGCCGCCCGCACCTGAGCCTCAACTCTCCCGCCGGCGCAGAACCCCCCCCCCCCCCCCCCCCTCCGCTGAAACACCGCCGGAGCCTCACCTGCGCATTAGCGGCTACAGCCCGGCGCCGCATTAACCCGCTAAAGAGATAGCGGTCCTCAGCGCGATGCCAGACAGCGCAGCGGGATGTTTTTTTTTTTTTTTTGTTCCCTGACGATTTCCTCGTTCGCAGCTCACGGGCCCGACCGTCTCAGGACGCGGGCGCTCGTTCGGGAGGTAACGAGCGCGAGCGCGCTCCTAAAGAGGTCATCCGACTCAACCGTTAACGGTTGCCGTCGGCCGTAGGCCAGGAAGCGTCACGTGATCGCGTCCGCGAAGGAGGCGCCGCACCCTCAAACCTGCAGGCAGTGGAGAGAGCCCAGACCCTCAACCAAGCATTCACCTGCCCAGGTTTGCCTCCATCTTAGCTACGATGCTGCTGGTTTTACCTAGATGGTAAAATTTACCCAACAGTGTTGTCGCTCCCTGTAATGGACTGGCACACTGTCCTGGATGTAGGCCTATTCCTGCCTCTCGCCCACTGCATGCTGGGATAGGCTCCAGCACCTCCCGCGACCCTGACCAGGAATATGCGGGTATAGAAAATGGATGGATGGATATAGTCACTGATGACTAGACTAAAAAAAAAAATTTTTTTTTTAAAAGATGAAATACGTTTTCTTCTCAAATCCTGTGATTTGGTCTGTTCGGATGTCCTGAGAGGCAGGTCCTGTTGGGTCAGCCGAGTGGAGGGAAGCGACAGCCCAGGAATCTGGACCGAAAATAAATAAATGATCTGCTCGTGCGCCAACCGGAGAAGGAGGGCTTCAGTCGACAGGGTTCACCTCACGGGATGACGAGAAGCAACTGGGGACTGCAGGATACCAACGTACGCCCTAACAAATAATGCCATCTGATACTTACGAGACAGATCAGCGAATCAGTACAGAATCTACCCAGAGAACAGGCCTTGCTTGAAGAGCACAGATTTTTTTTTTTTTTTTTTTTTTACAGGGCTGGGGACAAGACCAGGCCATTCAGGCGTGTCACGAGAGTCTCTTAGCACTGTATCGGGCCCCATCCACCACACACCCTGCCAGGCTGTCCCACGCATAACACCGAGTGAAATAAATATGCTATCACGGTAGCTATGAGGCTGCATGCTACCAATGAGACGGTGAGTCCAGGCAATCAATCAACTCTTAAAAACTGACACGAGCCAATCAAATCAGCTTTCTTTCCACAGTCAATCACTGTTCTCTGCCCATAATTATTGGAAGCCTAGCCTCTCCCATCACTGCTGAATGCATTCTTTTTTATAAAATAAATCTGGCACCTAATGTGGGGCCCTGTGCATATCAAATTCCCACCCCAAGCCTGACCGTCCAGTTATCTGCGACTGCGACTGCGTCTGCGTCTGCGTCGGTGCTCAGGAGAGCATAAACATCTATGGTTCTCCCCCGAAATGTGCGCTGTCATCAGATGATTCTTCGCAGACTACAGCTAAGGCTCGCACAGAGTGGAGTCGGAGGAAGACCTTTCACATGCAGCTCTAACGCGTAGCCCGCAGGCACCTGATCGACCAGTGCCGGTCACTTAATTGCAAGGAAACGCAGATCCCTAAACAAACTGAACCCCCCCCTTGACCCCCACCAGCCTGGGCGATGCAACCAGCAATTGCATGTCGCCCTGCGGAGCTAGCAGCCGCAGTCGGCACTGGCACGGTCCGGATTCGATCCGAGGCGGTGAGGCTCGTCCGTACACCACAGCGCGTTCGCCCTTAACCGAATGAGCCACCCAGGAATGGGGTTATTTAGACCCAGCTCATCAACCTTCTGAGGAAGGAAGGCCTCTCATTGTGAGCCATTCAGGCTACGCACAGCTTTGTTAGCGCAAGCCCGGGTCCATTCATCAACCCTTAGCATTAGCGCTGAGCTCTCTGAGCTACGCGACTCCATCGCAGCATGGGGCGTGTGCTGCTGGCTTTAATTGCGCTGATCGAGCCAACGCGCTCGACGGTTTGATCCGCGCGACAATCAAAGCGACCGGGGGGGGGGGGGGGTGCGCCTGTCCTTGCGGCCGAATTAAACGATCGTCCCGGGTCTAAAAGTGGGCTACCTCTGCCCGGTCGTGTGTATTTGGCTAATTAGCCAATTACAAAAGCAGGTGGTACGCCAAATTTATGAGTGGCTTTTATGGGGACGGCCGCATGCACCAGTGCCCCTGATTACCCAGGGGGCTTTGCTTTAACTGAAATACTCAATCCATAGAAATAAAACACCACTATACCTCCTGAGTCTCTGCAAGACTTAAAATAAGTTTTTAATCAACATCATTCTTTCTTAATTCCTTTGAACTTTTTGACCGAGTAACATTTTATCATAAAAGACTTCATAACTTTTGTATGACTGCAGGGGACTGTGCTTGGTTGCAGACCGTTTTAATTGCAGCTTTCCGAATTCAACTACCTTTGCAAAATTACGAACACTTCCAATAGTCTGGTCTACTTCTTTTCAGGATTCATAATAGCTTGCAGACACCGTTGAGCGGATGTTTGGGTGGGCTGGAAAGTGGTAAATAATGACAGTGGGCACTTCAGGACTCAGGAACCTCTTAATAATTCTAATCGGCGCGCAGCACTGATAATTGCCCGAATTGAATTAATTAGTACGAGTCAACTGGTTGGGCGATTCACAGAAACAGGTTGAATTGTTCTGTTATTGATTAACACCGATTACCTTTATGAAACAACTGCATTATATATTTATATATTAGTATTTATAAAGCATTGAATTCTGTTGACAAGGCCACAAGCTATAGTTTTTGTTATGTGAGAGAGAGAGAGATGGTGACTGGGTCAATCCCTGCCTGACATTTTCTCAGATTTGTTTGATAGAATGAAGCACATTTATGTTCTGCATCAGAAGATGAGAAAGCCGCTTGGCCAACCTCCCTGTCACGTATGAAATGACTTCAGGGAGAAAAGGAACATAGAGCAATACATAGTAAGGAGAGAGTGCATTTAGATACACTGTGTATACAGATGGATAACTGTTACATGCACCTCCATCCAGCACTTATTATACTTTGTATCATTATCTTGATGTTGTAGCTTGTCATGCCTCCTAGTTTCACTTAGACTTAGTATAGGTCAGGTCAGGGTAATGCTTACTGTGTGAACTGGACTTAATGTGTTCATGGCTATGAATAACTGCAAAATAATTATTGTACCTTATCGGACCTGTTTTTTAGTCGCTCCAATGACCCGCAGTATGCACTTATTGTATGTCGCTTTGGATAAAAGCGTCTGCTAAACAAATGTAATGCAATGGATAAGTTCACAATTTAAATACTTTTCTCTATGCACAATCTTTACATTTAAATACGATCATCTCCATAGTCATCAGGTAACGGAACGTACAGTGTCCTCCCCAAACAGTCAAACACAGGACTCTAACGAAGGGCAATTTGGGGAAAGCGACTTCTGACAAAAAGCCAAGCTCAGAAATTATGCTCCAGTTTCAGGTGGCAGCTTTCTGCATGGCTTCCAGGAGACGGATGGAGCCAATGGCCACCACTGTGGCCCTGTATTCCTCCATGCCTGTCAAACTTTCACTTGTCCTTTCGCTGCTTTGAAGAACTACCCATCTTTCTTTTTCTTTTACTCTCCCTCTGTTTCCCTCTCCCTCTCTTTCTTGCTCCATAGCTTCTTCTCTTTCTTTCTTTTTCTCTCTCTATCCCTCTCTCTTTATTGCTCCCTCTCTCTTCTTCCCTCTCTTCTCTCCCTCCCTCTCTCTCTCTCAGGGTCTGTGTGTGGGGTGGTAAGTGTGAGTGGGGCAGGAGGGGGGCGTCGTTGTGGGGCGGTAGGTCACATCACGGTCACAAACACGGCGCACATGTGACCATGACTTTTTTTTTGGGGGGGGGGGGGGGGGGTTTTGTGCAGCTGTTACCTCGAGAGTCGCGTACCCTACAGGAGAAAGCGCGGTGTGGTGACAGTCCTCACGCCACCATTACAGCGCGAGCGTAATCCGAGATATATAACCGCCCCACAGCCCGTAATCCGCCCCTAAAAATATCCCCCGCGCCCCCTGGGAGGGGTAACCGAGGAAGCCTGGCCACCCCCCCCCCCCAACCCGATCCGTCGACACCGCGTGCTTTTACTGAGCTTCGGTCACCTCCTCGGGCTATAAGCACCATCGTTATGGGCCCTCACCGTACAAGAGGATGATGCAACACCAGCACTGGCCACTGAGAGCACGTAGGGCTGGCACCGGGTTTGAGGCCAGATCACATGACCCGTACACTGACATGAAAGGTCAGTTTGAAGCGAGCGGCACCACAGACCAACCCGCGGATCTACAGCGGGGCTTTTTGGAGCGCTGGCTAACACTGGCTAACGATGGCTAGCGCTGGCTAACGATGGCTAGCGCTGGCTAACACTGGCTAACGATGGCTAGCGCTGGCTAACGCCGCAAACACAGCGGTCCACTGGGAGAACGTCGGCCGCTAACCCACCGGCAAGCCTGAGTAGCGACACAAGTTCGCCCCCGAACTTAATCACGCGCGCGCACACAAACACAGAGACTCCCCTGGGCACGCAAGCGTGTCCTCGACTCAACCTCGCTTTCGCCCGGAACGCGGCAAAGCCCTTCCGTGTGAGGCCGAGCCTCAACCCTCGACCCTGCAGACGGTCGGGTCTCCAAGTCGTGAAGATTTAACGGCACTTGAAGCGACAGAGAGAGCATCCGACGGCTGGGTTATTTAACGGCGGCGGTTACAGGGAGCGGAGGGAGGCAGGAGCGCCTCCTCCGTGCGCGTCTAAATCACGGGGCGACCGCAACACCTGGAGGACCTGATTTAACATCCTGGGGTGCAAGTTCAACTCAGCGAAACTGGCTTGAGATAACACGGCGCGATCCATTCTGCCCCGAGAGAGGCGTTCGTGCTCTCCGAAGACACGAACCCCAAACAGGTCACCATCGCAAAGGGCGGGAAAGACCGCGAAACAGCCAGAAACGGAGAGAGGAACGGGGAGAGAGCCGCAGCTAGAGAGGGAAGCACAAAGCAGTATATGATGCTGTTGCATAAGCCGGCCATATTTCCCAGAGGATTACGCGCTTTCCTGAAGGATAATTGTGTAAGCAACGCTAAGCAGAAGCATAAGATTAATGCTAATAGCGTGCGCATTTATAGCACAGACCAGACCAGAGAATCACAACTCTCACTGCAGGCTTTCACAGCCTCAGCACTGACCCCCAGACTGGTCTCACTTGGATCCACTGACTTATCTCACCAGTCCACTGACTTATCTCACCTGGATCTGCTGACTGATCTCACCTGGATCCACTGACTGATCTCACCAGTGCACTGACTGATCTCACCCATGATCAGCACAACAGACTGTAAGCACTCATCATTTATACAGATCACTGTCTGTATCTCACACAAAAACACACAAATCCAGCATCCGTACACTGTTGAATAAGCCAAACACAAGGTCCCCAATGACCATGGAAGGATCTCATTCCAAATGCAAACACAGCATCAGGGCCAGGCTCTGCATCGCTATGGTCAGGCATTTTACAGGCCTTACCAAGGCCAAAGGTCAAACACTCTGTGCCAACACTCCACTTGCCCCCTCCGTGAAACATTACATCACTACTTCACAGAGACTGATAGAGATGGATATAGACAGATAGAGACTGATAGAGACTGACAGAGATGGATGTAGACTGATAGAGATGTATAGAGACTGATAGAGATGGATATAGACTGATAGAGAGAGATAAAAACTGATAGAGATGGAGAGAGATGGATAGAGATGAATGGGGGGCAGCGGCTTTCCAACACTCTGCTAGATCAGGCCTTTAGGGGGCAGTAGGTAGACCAACCCTTTCAGTGTAACACCTGCCTGGGGTGGAGTGACAGCTGAACCAGCCAATCAAAGCAGGGCTTCTGCTGCAGAATGCTTCAATTAACCTCTGACCTCTCACCTGACAGAAGCAGGCTAGGGTGGGGTCAAATGGGAAGAAATCCATGCATAGCAAGCCTCAGAACCTGTGATCAAACCTCGGGTCCAGTTCAAATCCAGAACCCAATTCACACATGCAGCACATAGAGGCAGAAGCTAACAGTGCCCAGGGTCACCCTTCAGCAGAGGAGCAACACTGGGCCCCCTGGATACCCCGCAAAATGAAATATTAATGTGTGGATAACTAAGCTCCGCCTCCTGCTACTCTCCTGCCTTACTCACTGCCCCCCCCCCCCCCAATGTAACTTAATTAACTCTGACAGCCTGGTAAGAAACAGCAGGGAAAGGAGAAGGGGGGGGGGGAAGAGAAAAACTGTTGCTAGGCAACATAAAACATCTGTAAGACTTCAGCAACTTATTCAATTTTCAAGATTCTGTCTCCAGGGTTACGGAGAGGAAGATAACATTTCAAGTGGTTTAGGGGTCTATTCTGTTGACCGTAAATTACAAGGAAATTTCTCAGCATCATTTCTCTCTCTCTGCTGTTTCTCCCCCTCCTAATCCAGGGGTGGGCAAGTAGGCTGTATCCATTTCCGAATTCAATACCAGCTTCTGCCCTTGATTACTTAATTTAATCTAATCTTTTGCATTAGCTGACATTTCAGCAAAATGTATTGATAAGCGCATTAGTAACAGCTGGAAGCTGCTCCCGTGCCTCCATATGAAATGTTTTTCTGTGGTCTGACCCATGAGTGAACTGTTATTTCCAAACACACACAATCAGTTGATTGAGCCAGGGCAACTGGTGGAAAAAATGTATCTTCATACACACTTCATACATCGACACAAGCTTCATACATGTACACAAGCTTCATACATCTACACAAGCTTCATACATCTACACAAGCTTCATACACATATACAAGCTTCACACATCTGTATCTACACAAGCTTCATACATCTATACAAGCTTCATATATCAACACAAGCTTCATAAACATCGTCCGTCAGGAAGAGCGCGGTCTAATCTGTGCCCCCACTGAGCAGAATAGTCTGAAGAGAATACTGCCAATTAGCAATTCCTTTCAGAACTGCAAGTGGAAACAGAAACTCCCTCAAGAAGAACAGCTGCCCTCTGCAGCTTACCACAATACACACTCTACAAACCAGAAAGGCTTCTGAATATGATTTTCATTATGTTAGGTTATACACTGAGTACTACTGGAGGTGCCCTTTAGTGGTAGGAAAATGGTGAGCATTGTTGGGCTGAACGGCCAGTTCTCATCACAATGTTATTTTATGTAACGTTTTGTAAATATTTCAATGTATGGCAGCAATTTAGAAATGTGTGTATAAATTATAGGATTAATTCCCAAATTATTGGGAATTACATACTGCAGCATATATGTTCTATAACATTAAAAGAATACACAAAATATATATATTTGAATGCATTAAGTATGCATTTTATATTGGGCAGGATACCAATTATGGACATTTTCCAAGTCTGCATTTCTATTTCAGTTCTGGTTCTGGAAGCATGCACTGCGTGCCGTGCTGACTACACTTCCAATTTGTTTCAATCTATTAGTTCTGATTGAGCTGTTAAGTACACACCTATCTCTATGTAACATCTCCGCGGTTCGTCTCCTACAAGTGCTCTGTGACAGGAACACACTGTCGTGGAAGCCCTACTGACAATAATGAACACGCGAGCAAGGCTTTCATTCAACAGACGTCCCTCGTATCCGCCCGTCAAAGACATTTTGGGCAGCTCTTTCAACAAAGCCTAATTAGTCGTCCAATGAATTGTGCTCCAGGCCAAAGGAAACACATTTGAAAAACAGCTAATTATTCTTATCCAATTAAGCCGTACACCAACTTTCTAGAACTAACTATTTAACTCCAACGAGCAGAAAGAGTCGAACAAATACGTTCACTTGTAGCACACGCTTGTAACTTTTTACAACTTTGACAAACGCCCTTTCAAAAGTACTCCTTTCAAAAGAACTGAACAGAAGGAACAGTACCTGCCAACTGATTTCACGTCCAAATCAGCACTAATTATCTCAAAACGCATAGCTACATCAATTTACATTTACACGCAATTCTATCAATACATATTTTTTTAAATACTTTCATTTTAAGATTTTTTAAATCGATAAAAATATTGTCTTTACTTTTACAGGTTCTGTGCAGTGCCCAATGTGGCTTGAACTTTCCCTCAATTAACACAGGGAGGCGACTTAGAATGGTAAAAGGAGTCATTTGATGTGTATGGATGGACCAACATAAATCATAGTTATACGTTGTATCTCAAAGGGGGGGGATTCGGGGGGGGGAGGTTTATATATGTATATAATACAGCTTGCACAAATGTTCATGAAGACATCAAAAGGCAGGAAGGCCACAGTACACATGACCATTAGACAGCAATCTAGAATTAATAAATTATGTCAAAATCTTTGCTGTCATCACGAAAAGCCAATTCCTGTCGAACCAGCGAAGAGGGTACGCCAATGAGGCGATTCAGATCCGCCCACATAACTGTGGCCCCGCCCCCAAGGCCCCACCCACAGAACTGTGGCCCCGCCCCCACGGACCCGCCCACAGGACACTGGACTCGCCCGACCTTCCCCTCGCCATTTCATTATGATTGGAGAGGAGGGCCTCAGACTACTGTACACTCAATCCGTATTCTGCCCTGTAGACTTAATTGCGCATTTGCAATGTGGCGACGATGAGCTCCTTAGAATTTTTATGCCTTCTGCGAGCTCTGCCAAAATTACAGACATCATCAAATTCAGTTTCGACCCCTGCAGGCCTGGGGCTGTCAGTATAACACCGCTCCAAATGAAAAAGTTTCTCTTGTGTACAGAACTTCTAAGAACTGTGGAAATAGACAAGGATGAGACCGTACAAGCAGTCTTTAAACTTAGAAGCACTCCTAACATATTTTGAGATCTCGTAAGGTCTCATAACAAGCTCATAAGAATTTACACAGAGACGCTATGATCTTACAGTCCCCCAGTTGTGAGTCTGACTTGATAGAAAAGTGTAGGCCTATCCCCTGAGGCAAAGTGTTAAGTTGCATACAAATGACACAACAAACTTGACAAAAGACCCCTGCTTTGGATTTCACCACATGGCCCTTTGCCTAGAGACTGCTGTGCTATTCTTTCATTACAACCATGTTAACCATAATCTGAATATCAATTCTATTCGTACAAAACAAAACACAAATTAAATACACAATAAAAGCACACAAAAAACAAACCATGCAGGCATACAGCTAACTTCCATATAAAACAACACTGCATGCTCTAACACTTCTGGAGGACAGAAGCAGCCTTTACAGTATCATAGTGCCTACGCATCTTTTTCACGATATTCTTCTCAAAGGAATGTTCTTAGAAATCATTACTGACATTTACAAACAGATGCCACACGATCATAATCATTTCTTCCAGGAATCTTATAGCTCTTGTTATTATTGCACGGTATCTAAAAGGGTTGGAAAATGTGCTATTTGCAGGTACGTTCCTGTTGAAATCTGGGAGGAATATTACCAATAATGGGACTCTCTTCAGATGTTATTTCTGTAACTCCGAGACCACCTCTCGCTTTATGCAGAGCTGAATTCTTAGTTAAGCATATCAATTCGAATTATTGATTTCACACCAAAGATTGTTTTCCTCCAGGATCTCGCAGTTAAAATGGGCAAATTGGTCCAATTTTCTTTTTCTACATTGCACATTACTGGCATTGTGCCTGAATATAACACCGAATGCAACTTGTGACACAATGCACAGCTTTAACACAGTATTAATACATACCGAATGACGGTTGGACTTGCACACGCACACATCAAAACGAAACTAACAGTCAAACTAGTTACACCTCATAACTAAAGCTGAATTGACAACATATAGAACCTGTTACACTGTGTCCTTTTGGTTTGGGCAGGCAGAAGACTAACAGGCATACAGTCTTAATGAACCAGACGCAATACTTTCAGGGTACAGGTATATAAAGCAGCTAACAGCCTTGCCCATTTAGCAAATTCACTTATCCTGGGCGACTTACACAGCTCTTACATAGCATTTACATTGCATTCATTTATACAGCTGGACATATACTGAAGCAATGCAGGTTAAGTACCTTGCTCAAGGGTACAACAGCAGTGTCCGGGGAATCAAACCTGTGACCTTTAGGTCACAAGACCAACTCCTTACCCATTACACTACACTGCCGTCCCACTCCAATCCTTTATTCTCTATGCGGACCGACGTGCAGGCCAGAACACCAGAGGCCAAGAATAACTCCCAGCCGGCCCTAAAGGGCCTCCATATTTAACAAGGGAGCCACCATGCTCCAAAATACCCCCCTCTCTCCCCCCCCCCCAAGCCAAGCCAGAACAACAGGCCGCTCCTCACCTCTTCAGGAACAAGTCCCACGCATGCAAGTCTACCAACAAACAAGTCTGTCACACTTCTAGGATTCACAGCCAGTACCCTATGCAACCAACATTACCGCCTCCTACCCATGAACGCCCCCCCCCTCCCCGTATAGTAATATTCCATTAACAAATGACAGAGCTCATGAATAAGAGTTATAGGTTTGGTGGGGGTGCGCTTATGTGTGGGATCTCCATGTCATTCATGCACAGAATACAGGAATCTACCTAGCAGGCCTGGGCAGGTGGGAGCAGGACAGGTAACGGGGGCGGGGGCTTTGGGGATCCTCCGTTGAGCTGAGCGAAGCCGAGTGAAGCCGGGGGAAGCGGTCTAACCCAGGCAGAGAGCAGCGGGCTACCGGCTAGCAGCACTTGACCTGAGACCAGAAACGCCACTCTAAAACCCCATCGCAGGCTGTTAGCCTCGCGTCGAGTGAGCCACTAACCCAGATACAGACAGCGAGCTTCAGCTCTGTCCTCTGTCTCATCCCTCCCTCCCTCCCTCTCTTCATCTCTCCCTCTGTTGTGTCATCCTCACATCCTTGCCGGCTGCTGGTGTACAGTATGGCTAATGAGCAGCTCGCTATACTTGCACTTGAAACCCCTTAATTAGCGGTGTTTCACCCGGAGCAATCCTGTCTGTGGGCCGGCTTAGGGCTCCTTTAATTAAGGCCAAACAATGCCACATGTGTGCGCCTCAACATGTACTTCTGCCAATCAGGAAACGCCTTACAAACACCAGCCAAGGCACAAGTCCCGGCTATCAGAAGTGTGTGTGTGTGTGTGTGTGTGTGTGTGTGTGTGTGTGTGTGTGTGTGTGCATGTGAGTGTTGTGTGTGTGTGTTTATGTGTGTCTGTGTATGTGCGTGCATGCGCGTGTGTGTGTATGTGTGTGTGCGTGCTTGTGTGTATGTGTTTGGGTGTGCATGCGTGTGTGCCTGCGTGTGCTTGAATGTGTGTGTGCGTGTATGAGCTTGTGTGTGTGTGTGCCTGCGTGTGCGTGTGTGTGTGTGTGTGCGTGTGCGTGCGTGAGTGTGTATGAGCCTGTGTGGGTGTGTGTATGAGCTTGTGTCTGTGTGTGTGTGTGTGTGTGTATGAGCTTGAGTGTGTGTGCCTGCATGTGTGTGTGTGTATGGTGTATGAGCTTGTGTGTATGAGCTTCTGTGTGTGTGTGCGTGTGTGAGTGTGTATGAGCTTGTGTGTGTGTGCGTGTGTATGAGCTTGAGTGTGTGTGCCTGCATGTGTGTGTGTGTATGGTGTATGAGCTTGTGTGTATGAGCTTCTGTGTGTGTGTGCGTGTGTGAGTGTGTATGAGCTTGTGTGTGTGTGCGTGTGTATGAGCTTGAGTGTGTGTGCCTGCATGTGTGTGTGTATGAGCTTGTGTGTGTGTGCCTGCATGTGTGTGTGTGTGTGCCTGCGTGTGTGTGTGTGTGTTTACCGTCACTAATGCTGCTCCCTGCGTCATGCGCTGTGTTTTCCCAGAGCTGCATATTTCAGCAGTGACTACAGCATGAGTCAGTGCAGAGCCGTCCTCGGCTGCAGAGAGCAGGCGCTCCCTCTCCACCCTGCTGCAGGGCTGGGGCTGAGCTCAGGAAACACAGGCCTCAAACACAACTGTCCAAAGATCACAAACTCAGGCCTACACAGGCCTCACACACAACTTTCCAAATACCACAAACACAGGCCTCAAACACAACTGTCCAAAGATCACAAACTCAGGCCTACACAGGCCTCACACACAACTTTCCAAATACCACAAACACAGGCCTCAAACACAACTATCCAAAGATCACAAACTCAGGCCTAGTACACAACTTTCCAAATACCACAAACACAGGCCTCAAACACAACTATCCAAAGATCACAAACTCGGGCCTGCACAGGCCTCACACACAACTTTCCAAATACCACAAACACAGGCCTCAAACACAACTATCCAAAGACCACAAACACAAGCCTACACAGGCCGCACACACAACTTTCCAAAGTCCACAAACGCAGTCCCTGTCCTCACACACCAACTCTGAGGCCTGTTACCCAGCAGAATGACCCAAGGACTCAATCTCTGAGCTGACCAAGGAATCAAGCAGCATAACATTTCCCCACACACATACGCACACACATACAACCACCACTACCCAAAAAATAAAAAAAGTAAAAAACTGCAGGTTCAACCCACCACCCAACAAAGTCTCAAATTATTTTGTCTCCTCTGATTTTCAGTTGTAATTCCTCGAGAGCAAAATATGATGTGATATAAATATGGCCAATTTATTGTAAAAGTAAAGGCCCAGAGAAGAGACTGTTGCGCGCGGCAGCGCTATTCAATTCTCTCGGCTGAATGATACTGTTAACGAAGTACAAATTTTCTGGATTAGCTAACAGTGACACAAATCAATTAGAACTATGAGGGGAAAATCAGACAGAGCAGAGCCAAGGCACTAATTATCCACGCGCGCCATATGAACTGTGATTCACATTGTAATCGAGAGGGTCATCGATTTTTGGCTCGTGGGAAATTAAAATAAATAACGAACCCTTTGTCGCGCGGGCCTTTTTTGTCAGCAAATGCGCCTGCGATGTGTGGTCGATCGGTGTCGTCTTGTTCCTATTAAACCGCGTGTTACAATCCCCCCCACCCCCTTAAAAAAATATTGCGAACAGCGCTTGGAGTTTGGCACTGCATCGGCTGTAAGTGCAGTCCCGATTATAAATATTCAGTGCGAGTGTTTTTCTTCGCTGCTTTGATAAAGTCATTAACTGAAAGAAGCGTGGAAACTTGCCAGGCCCCCGCACTTTCTTCTCCCTTTTTTTGTGAATGGGAACGCCGTTGTAAAGCCCAGCCCGGCGTCTATCTAGAGTGCTCCCAGAAACATCAAGGGCGATCCCCTTTGCGGTTTTGTTTCCTCTCCCCTTTCAGTAACATTCGTGTGTTTATTCAGAAATGGCAGGACTAAGAGGGGGAATTATTTACGAAACTGGGTATAAAGGGCTTGAATGGTCAAGTACACGCATATTTTACGGAAATTTCAGGGCTAGAAGTGCATCCAAGGAGAAGACGGCCTTCCCCCGTTGCATAAACCGCAATATCACCTGACCGACCCCTGGAACATCTCGGCTCAGTGGAACAATGAATGCAAGTTTACCGCACCTGGCTCCCGTGCATGCTCTCGTGCACCGATTTACGCGCACGTATGTAGCCTACAACGCACGTTCGCCGAACCAATCTGACACACCTCAGCACGTCATGAAGACAGCCTGCGAGTTCCCAAAACTGAAAGTTGGATTTGTCTCAATAAAACAGAGCGCAACAGTGGGCGAGTCATTCGTACTTCCTTCATCTGAATAATTTTATTTCCTCCGAGTGATTGCCTTCCAGGGTGCTAAGTGTTCGAATAAATTGCTTTTTGATATCACACAGTGGCACTCACATTAATCCAGATCATAATAACCGTCTATAAGATATTCTCTATCATTTTCTCCCAATGATTTTATTTTCGTCTTGCTTTCCATTACATCTCTGTGACACTACTCTGGGAGTATTTGTGTTAAATAATCCGAACGTCTTCCTCAAACGATGTACAATTACCATCGTGTTTTTCCTGTCTGCGAATAACTGCTAGAATGTGAAGCTACACACCGACAGCGTCGTCAAGTAGCCTAACTTTCAGCAACTTGTCACGTTAAGTAGTCAATCTTTAGCAACGCGTTTCTTTAACATTAGGGGGAAACACACACACACACACACACACTCGGCTCACACGTGGAGGTAGTCTACGTTAAAAACAACACTTTGACCATTCTCTAGCTGTTACACTGGTACAGACAGGAATGCTCTACAATAGCTGACATTCTTTTGTTCGTTTAAGACATCGCACGGCAAGGTAGCCAGGCTATGTTCTGAGGAAAAAATAAATAAAATGCTACTACATCATAAAAAATCGTCATGAAAACTGCAAATGAGCGCGTAAATTCTTTGTGGACATATTTCGCCCATTGAGACCAGTTCAGTGCGCTGGTACAGTCGGATCACTGCCCCCCGTTAATGATTAGCTAATCACGACACAGGCAATTGGTTCACCTTTGCACCGCAAGCACAAAAATATTCAAACCGTGGCCCCTTTCGGCTTCTTACTGGAGGATCCCACTTAGGTGCTCGTTTTGATTTGCACGCTTTATCTGCACTAAACAGTGATTTGCTTTACTGTACCAGGGAGAAGAGGTTGGAGTGGCAGTCTTCAAGACTCGCCCCGTTAGCCACCCAATTCGCTGCTGTAGTCATAATCGTCCGCCGACCGGGTTGTCGGTACTAGTCATGTCGAAATCCCTGTGTCGGTACCAAGACCGAGTCGCGGTGGAGAATTGCTTCGTTCACACGTCAGCCACGGTATCTGTCGCCAAAACACGAAATAATGACAGCCAGAGCAGGACTGAAAACTGAAATAAAATTCCTCCACACCAACGGCGAAAATAAAAATCGACAGACAATTAAATTATGATTCCCCGATCGTGTCGGTTTCCAAAATGAGATGCAAGTGTATTTTTAAGGGTAACTAATAAGAGCGATCTTCAGCATTTTCCGATCTTGCCTCCGAAGCAAATGAGTTTATTTTGTAAATCCGAGCGTGTGGAGATTTTTTTAAATCTCAGAATCCTGATCAGTTCGGTCAGACTCGCCAAACACATGCACATCAACATATCATTGTTTTAATCCATGTAGGGAAAATACCACAGTATATCCATGGCAGTCTTCGTGTTGTTATTTTATTGATTAAATAACAGTAGCTGTAATCCACACGCTGTCTTTTCGTGTTTCCTTCCGAAAAAAAGAAAATGAAACTGATCAACAATTCAAGTGCAGTCCCGAGGTTTTCAGAACTTCATACACAAAAAGCACATCGCCAAAACAATGTCTGTCATTATATCCAACAATAAATCGACCACGCTGTGCAAAAACGTTGAAGACGTAGTCCTATATCATCTCGAAAGCAAGAGATAAAAAAACGGAAAAAAAATCGAAACCGCCAGAGCCCACAGTCTTATGCACCAGTTGTGATAGTTTTCGAGAATTGCAAGTGCTATAAATAGTATATCTTTCTTACCACCGCCGTTCCCTAACTGTAGTAGCCTACACTAGAGGCAACAGAGAACAGGAATGTTTTAATCCCCGTTTCACTTTGCAAATAACACCAGGCTGCATACAAAAATAGAAGGTTGTCTCTTCCGTTTTGTTAAGCGAGCGAAAAAAATGTCCTAGCCGCCAAACGTTACTGAATGTTCAATATGTTCACAGTTCCTGAACAAATGAAAAAGTAGCCTACTGTCAGTCTATCATCACAAAAACAGCAGCGCGTTACACAAAACACGGGTTTTAAAATCCTTCCTTCCTCTGTTTTATGTCATTACGAAACGTCCTTTCTCAGCCATCTGAACGCTAAGGGTTCTCGAGCTTTAACAATAGCAATATGTTTAATAATAATAAGAGTCACGAAGTCGATGATGACAGTTCAGCAATGGTGGCAATCCTCGCCTGGCGTTATGATTAATAAATATAAATTTAGCCAGCTAGCAAGATAGCTGACCAAAGCTTAAACCACAACCCCGAAAACGGCTGACTCGCGATTCGCGTCTTTATCCCTTTAAAAAAAAAATCATGAAAATACAAAAAAAAAAAAAAAAAAAAACGCCCTCTGAAAGTCAGGTTTGTGAAAATGCCGATATGCCCGCTATTGTAACCAATGGGCTTCGGAACCTGTGAGTCCCTAAACTGGCATTGTTTATGTCTCGGTGCCTTTCATCTTACATTCGTGAGTGAATGTGTGTGTATGCATGAATATGTGTGACTCTCACTCCGAGCGCGCGTGTGTGTGTGAGACTGCGCCCACAGCCGCTCGCACTCCGCCAGCCCACCACGCATAGCGATGTAATGGCGGCAGGCGAGGCTACGGGAGGGACTCGCTTTCCCGTTTGGCACGGAGCACTCACGTGATCAAAGCGAAAGGATTACGGCAGCGTTCCGGGATCCCAACACCAGCCTCGCGGCGGCGCTAGAAGCGCTCACCGGCGCTGACCAGCATCTTCTTGCGAGATATTATTGTTCCCAAACGCATGCTTTTACACAGTGCCTCTCGCTGTTTTCATTGTCAGCGATTTTAATGTGCGCTACAATTTTTAAATTGTACCAATAAAATTTAATGTTTATACTGAATTAAAGAAATAAGTACTTGTCCTCGCTAAGTGGACGTCTGTGTATTATTTCGAACAAGCTGTAATATAAACATATTTTAGATATAGGCTATTTCCCGAACCAGATAATAAATATGTCCTCATATTTCCTGCTACACACTCAGCTACATTGAATTAATGAACTGTTAAGATAAATGTTTGCCTAGACAGCACTTTGATGTAGTAGCGGAATGAGCCAGCACTTCCTGGAAATAGTCAGTTGCAGGTTTGAATTCCATCGGTGTGACTTACACCATGTGAGTGTTTAATACTTGTCTCGTGTTCCTATCATGCAGACGATTAAGAATTGTTTTACTTTATCATGGTTTTTATCTGGAAAATATCACCTACTATTATAATCATAATAATAATAATAATAATAATTATTATTATTATTACAGTGTAGATTTTAACATTCTTATGTACACAGACTTGAAAACCATTCATGGATGATTGATAAGCCATTGGTACCAGGCTGACACTTGAAGCAGGATGATTTTTAATTCTCAGTAACCATAAAAGGCAATTTTTAAATTGTCAAGGGCGTCCTGTGTAGTTGAGAAAGTCTGGCGTTCTGTTCTGGGGGGTATTTCACAAAGCAGGATTACTGCTGGATAACCGCGCTGAGCAAAACCAGGAACAGCTCTTTTTTGCTTCAGTCCATGTTCCAGATTTGGCAAGGTTTCGGGTTTTACTCGGCGCAGTTCTCCAGGTAACTCAGGGATCCTGCTTTGTGAACCAGGGCCATGTTCAGCTGATTTATCTTGTGTTGGCAAAGTGGTGTACTTAAAAAAGACAAGTCAAAGACAAGAGAGCTTGATTTTGATTATTTCCCTCTCTTTCTCTCTCTCTCTCTCTGTCTATCTATCTATCTCTACTGCCAAACAATGGTAGGTTTGGCCACATCAATCCATTCACAGGGAGTGCTGGTGCCTATCCCAGCGTGCGCTGGGCGAGAGGCAGGAATAAACCCTGGAGAGGTTGCCAATCTATCGCAGGGCACACACACCATTTACTCATGCACTCATACCGATGGGCAATTTTAAGTCTCCAATTTGCCTGTCTTGAACTGTGGTAGGAAGCCCACTCAGGCACAGGGAGAACACGCAAACTCCACACAGACAATTAAACAAACAAAAAAACTAAGAAAGATATTAATCAGAAGTGAGAGTGAGCTTAGCTTAGCAGGTATCGATCTCCCAGCTCAATGAGCAAGACAGAAGTCACTGAGCTTCTTCGTCTCCTGTTGAATATATTTTGAGGCCTTGTATTATCCAAAGTAGGACTGTAATTCCAACACCTCTGTCGAGAGGTGACTGTGACTTTAATAAACGCTGCATACATTCATCACCTTTCTGTGCTCTGTTTCCACAGGTACAGGAGGTGACTTTTATGAAAATGTACATAAAGTAATAAAACGTTTGGCGACACAGTTTCGCTTCAGCTCTGGAACAATTCCCAGGACAGGATTTCCCACCCCTGGAAACCAAGCGTAAAGTTGATGGGAGAGCAGTGTTGGGTTCCAACACCAGAATTCCAAAATGCTGGGTGAACTGACCACACATGGGGGACCGACACCCCCTTCAGGGCCTTTACAGCCAGCGTTCCAACGTGTTGTTCGCTGGACCATGTGTTTTCATGCATTTTAGCGTTCACAGGGGCGGCAGGTCAAAGGTCACACTTTGTCGATCACACGGTAGATGACATCGCCTCCTAGGGTCAGAACCAGACGCAGCACAATTTCCTGTCACTCGGGGATCTCGGTCTTTAGCTCAGGCAGCCAATCACAAGCCTGCATGTGCAGGCATTTCGGTCTTTAGCTCAGGTAGTCAATCACAAGCCTGGGTGTGCAGGGATCTCAGTCTTTAGCACAGGCAGCCAATCACAAGCCTGGATGTGCTAGGATCTCTGCCTTTATCTCAGGCAGCCAATCACAAGCCTCGGTGCACAGGGATCTCGGTCTTTAGCTCAGGCAGCCAATCACAAGCCTTGGGCGTGCATGGGTAGTGAAGCTATCCGCAGAGTTACCCGCACCAAACATGGCCGCCCCTTAATCATCCACATTATGATAAATTAACAAAAAAGTCTTCCTGTTTCTTATTTTATAAATGTATTTATTCATTTATTTATTTATTTATTTCATTCCAGAGACTAGTTTGATGTAAAACAGAATAAAAATAAAAAAGAATCTGTGATCCAGTGAAGCTCTTTCCTTCAGCTGAAGGTGGTGTGTAAGAAGAGGAGAAAGCGTGGTGTTTATCTGAGAGGAGTTTCCTGGAGAACGGGCGGCTCCAGAGAGGCAGGGGTTGTCTGCATGGTGATGAGCTGGGCCTGACAGCCGTCCATCCATCATCTCGCCCTGGAGAACTGCGTCGCCGTTCAGCCGTCGCGGGGTGCTCCGTTCCATCACCGCCCGAACGCTGCTGGTGGTCGCGTCTGGGCTGCACCTCCTGGTTCTGGCGTTTCTGGTCACACCTTCCTGGTGTCCTCTCATACCGTGCCGCCCTCTCTGGTTCTGACATCACTTCCTGGTGTCCTCTCATACCGTGCCGCTCTCTCTGGTTCTGACATCACTTCCTGGTGTCCTCTCATACCGTGCTGCTCTCTCTGGTTCTGACATCACTTCCTGGTGTCCTCTCCTACCGTGCCGCCCTCTCTGGTTCTGACATCACTTCCTGGTGTCCTCTCATACCGTCGCTCTTCTGGTTCTGACTCACTTCCTGGTGTCCTCTCATACCGTGCTGCTCTCTCTGGTTCTGACATCACTTCCTGGTGTCCTCTCCTACCGTGCCGCCCTCTCTGGTTCTGACATCACTTGCTGGGGCTCACTCCAATCACTTATTTTATCCATCCTCGGTCCTTGCCGGACCCAGAAATCGATCGAGGTCGCCCATCTTCAAGGTCACCGCACACCGCTCTCTCCGGCCCTGTCCTCACCTCCTGGTGTGCTCTCGTATCACGTGGAGAAAAAAACAGATCGTTCGCCGTAGCATCCGCGCGGCGTAATGGCTGCTGTGCCAAGCTTCCAACGGAAAGGTTGAGGCTCTGACACCGATTTGGGGCACTGCTTACGTAACCTTGAGCGAAGCACTTCGTCTAAATTGCCTCAATAAATTTCCCTCCGTGTAAATTGATAATATGCAATTTGCCTTGGATAAAGGCACCCATTAACGCCGTAAATAACGCGGGTGTTTGCAATGTCCGAGAAGTCCATGACTTGGCGACACAAGATATTGGCGGCGGTCTGAAGGTGCGACTCTTCGTACTTAGCGTGATTAAACCATTTGTTCTTATTTATCTATTTCAAAGTCCCCCAGCAAAGGCCCATCTGTAAGCCTTCAAGCATCCTTGTCCCAATGTGAATTATTTTTGTCTCCAAGCAACCACATAATTATGTTTTTTTTTCTTGAGTTCTCATTTCATGTTTATGAATCATAACACATGAACAGACAGGATCAACATTTGGCTAAATATAAGAAATCTTAGCTCAGTTTCGCCACATGCATTTTGAATGAAGGCAAACTAAGGTCTATTATGTATTTTTAAAGAAGAAATTCTTTTCAGGTTAAAATAAGCTTCCAAATATTTTTTTTAATAACAATGAGAAAATTTTTAATTATTTCTGCGTACTTTAGGATATTACTAATAGTGCTTTTTAAACACACACACACACACACACACACACAAATGTACATACAGATGGGTGACAAATTAAAGGAAAAACCTGAATAAATGAGTGGAGAAACATAACGAATGCAGATGCTTCCATACAAGTGTACTGTATGATACGCTTAAGCAATTAACATCCTATGATGATCTGTGGCATGTATAACAATTCTGAGCAGGTCCAGTTGACCTCGATTCTGGATCAAGATGGAAAGAGAAAAAGATCAAAGTGACTTTAAAAGAGGGTTCATTGGTGGGGCACGGATGGCAGGAGCTTCAGTCACAAAGGCTGCTCAGCTGGCTAGTGCTTCAATAGGAACAGTGACCAAAGTGACATCTGCATTTAAATCTATGGGAAAGACATCAGTAGATAGGTCAGAAACTGTGGTCGAAAGCACATTCAATGATGTGATGCCCATGCATTTGTGCGATATTAATGCAAAGACAGAAGAAGAGCAACTCAACCTCAGGAGACTGGGAATGTCAATGTAGGACGTGATCAGACTGCATTGATTTGTAGTGATCCTTCCCTCTAATGGGACCAAAACCTTGCCAGAAAAATGCCCCCCCACAGTATAACAGAGCCACTGGACCCCCTCACTGTAGGGTCAAGCATTCAGGCCTGTGCCGTTCTCTTATATATCTCTATATATATATAAGCGTTTAAAATGAAACATTTTCATTTTGCTTTTCTTGCATATGTCCGTCTTGTTGAATATGGATAACGATCTTTAACATCGCCCACTTGCCCTGTTCTGCTATGACATAAAGAATCTCGTCAAGGCCCACTCACTCTGCCGAAAATCCTCTCCGTACCAGCGTCGCTGTTTCAGACGGCCTTATCGCTCTGTTTACCTTCCTCCTCTGACACGCAGTTATTCGACGTTTCGCATTCAGAACGCAGCGCTCGCCAGTTGCCTGAGAACCTGAAAAAAAAAACGTCTGTTGAATAGGGTTATTTATGTACGACTATGTCAGACGTACCGCTGTTGTTAGGACTTTTAGGTATTAGGTTGCACAGTCGTTCTGGCACCGTCAGAGTCTGCAGCAGAGTTTTGTGAGGGAAGGCCTGGTCTGTGTTTGACATTTTGACTCCCTCACACTTGGGTTTATAGGGGCTTAGTCTGGCCTGAACGCTTTCGCCGGGGGAATATCTGTTATCAGCCTTACAAGGAAGGAACTTTTTTGTTTTCGGTTCATCGGCATTCAAGTAGGATTCCCCAGATCATATTTGCCCCGGACAATCCAAATATTTTCAGAGCACACCGTGGATCAGAGAGACAAAATACTGGCGTGGCGACCGAGATGTTTGCCTGCGTAAAATGACACAGGCGCTGTTTTGTTTTTGTTTTTTAAACGAAGGTTGCGTGCCAGCAGAACAGAAGACGCTAATTCTCTCAATGCATCGCTGCGTTAGGTCACTTCTTACTGAAGAAGGAGGTTCCCTTTTTGCCATTCCAAAGCAAATGAAATCACAATGAAAGCAACCGTGTGAACAATGCCATAACGGGTGAAGGCAACGTGTTCGCTTCACGACTGAATACCCTACAACTCCAAATGTTATCAGGGAGGTCAAAACAGTCACTACTGAGGACATCACATTGGCTGTGAAAACATCATTTTCAGATTCAAAGCTTTCAAAAAATTCTCAAGAAAAAGAATTTTCTCATTTATAATCAAGATTGTGGTGTAAATTTAGTCCTGTTGCCATCCAAATAAATCATTTTGAGTCATTTAGACAGAATATTTTAATTAGTCATCTCACGGGACTCATCCCAATCCATTGTGGCACTCTTCTCGACGATGCCATTTCCTGAAGACGGACCCTGAGGAGGAGTCACTTGCAGAACAAGAGCAGCAAAGCAAAATGAAGTGTGTGTATGATAATGGGATATGGTGTTAGAAAGAGGCTCTGTTGAAAGTTAAGCCAATAATTGGTGCTTGGGATAGAGAATGGGGGAGGTGCCGTGGGGGAGGGGGTTGGGTTGGGTTGGGTTGGGGGAGGAGGGGGCTTCCATAGAATCTGACGGCAAGAAACACACTTAAAGTAGCTGAAGATGATCTTGTCCAGTATTGTGCCAGAAAAAGTGTGAATGTGTGTTAGAAACACCCACTTTATCCAGAAGCTTCCCCCACAAGTGCCTCAACTGGAATGAGAAAAAAAAAGTCTGGCCCTGAATTAGTTTATGTGATACTTGGTATGCATCATTTTTTAAACACATCGGCCTCTATTTGGACTAGCTCCCACACATTCTGTCCACAGCTTTTTTTATATAGGTGGATCTTCCGGTAACTTATTAACTATACATTTGAACAATTGTCTCTTTACCCCCAATTCCTCGCACAACATTGTTTCAGAAACAGAGGGTAAAGTGAACAAAACAAAACAAAACAAAACAAAGCAAAACAAACAAATAAAAAAGAAACACTTGGTTACATTTGACGGAAGCTTTAGCCAGAGCCATGGTTTCGTTTATTTCACGAACAGCTGTCATCAATATTATTATCTTGAAAATTGTTACTAATATGTCTTGCTACACCCAACCAATGTATTTGCATTTAGGACCATCGCAAGGCCATGGCTGCAGCTAAGTACCACAACACTAACACGTAAACACTGCGAGGGGGGGTGGGGGGAGTGGGGGGGGACCTGTTGGCCCACTTGTGGCCTTCCATACGAGGCGCAAATCAAAGAGGGATGTGGCCATCGGAGTGACAGAAGAACAATGGCCCCATTTTCCAACCCTTCTGAACACCCCCATCCATCATCAACCCAGGAGATTAATTCAATTCATCAGCTCAGTGTCTCCACCGGGGCCCCCCACTACCGCCCCGTATCGCTCCGGGGAGACTCCTAATAAATGTTTGTGCATTTCGTCCGAGGACCCGCCCCAACTCCGTCCCCCCGCCCCCGCCCCACCCCCCCCGACGCCCCGACCTGCCAATTGCGGCAGAATTCCAATTATTCCAACGCCAGAGATGGGGAGGGGGTCGGGGGATGGGGAACTATCAGCCGGTGGGAGAGAGAGACTGGGTGAGCGACAGGAGCATGGGGAGGAGGAGAAAGGGGAACACTAGGGGTCCCAGAAACCTGAGATGGTCTACCATCAGTCCATCCCACTGCTTCCAATGATCCAGGACCTGACAGAACTTACCCCTCAGATATTCCACACTATACTGGCAGATATTACGATACATTACACACTGCACTGGCAGATATGGCATATTATACATTGCACTGGCAGATATTATGGCATATTACACACTGTAATGACAGATATTATGGTATATTACACACCATACTGGCAGATATTACAGTACATTATGCATTGTGTGGATTCATGAAATTCAACTATCCAAAATTGATTGGTCTAGACAAGTTAGTGATTAACAATCTACACTTGCACCGACCATTTTGGGATTCGTAACGGCAGGCTTTAATAGTCCTCTTAGTCCACCAGTGAAGGGGAGCAATATTCCCACCACCGTGACATCACTCCGTGGCAGCGAACATACTTCCAACACGCGTGTCCTCCAAGCTACCAGCAGGCATCCACAGATTGGCTACTCATCAAAAACGATGATTCCAGAAAACGGCATGACGGCACTTAGAGGACGACATCCGAACCCAACGTCTCTCACGCGCGCTTGCTTTAATGCAACACGGGGCGCGACGCGACCTTCGTGTTCCGAGGTGATGTCATCGTTAAAACCCTCGCCAGTTGGCATTTTTTTCCCTGACAGATTAGACAGCTCCTTGGGACACCGCAATTAACATAATTAACATATGCGCGGAGACCCTTTTAATTAAATGTATGTTTTTAAAGGCTTGAATTATTTAAAGTACACCATTGGAGGAGATTGTCTTCCTGTTGCATTGAAAACAGCTATGATTCAGTACAGCTAGCTGAATCGCATGGGGATTCCTACACATTCCTCCGCAAATCCCAACACATTAGCCATCACTTGACAATGATTTTAAGTGCTGATAAAATACCCACGTCTCTAAATCGCAAGCACTTTATTTAATTTGCATCTCCCTCTTTCACGGCGCCTCAAATTAAAGCTCGTTTCATTTGCTGTGCCATTTTCTAAAAACCTGGCAGTCGTGTGAGAAAACAGGGCAGGCGTTCCAGCATGTGTGCTTCTCGGCTCCTGGGCGAACCGAGACGAGGTGTCCTTGACGGAACCGCGCTTGGTCTGGAGCCCAAGCGCTGCTCTTCGCTCCCCCTTGTGGCGGCTTTGAGTCATGACTGCGTGAAGGTCAGCGAATCAAGGGGATTTTATACCTCCAACTGAAGCATGTTTAATATTGGTATTCAAGCGCATTCCTTCCCCTTTAAATGCTTCGAATTTAAGATTTCGCCGTGTATGAGAAATTTCACGTGGGAAATGACACATTAAGTAATTTACAGTTTGAACAGGAGCAGTTCCTAAATGCTACTGTAAGTTTAGGATACAAAGGTTTCCCCAAGGCACTGATCCTGAAATCGTCTCTTCTGATCCCCAGCCGTTTAATTCAAAAGGCAGAAACCGATCTGGGATGTGTGCCCAGTGCACCTTTCCTCCGTGTGTTTTATGGCAAGGTAAACTTACCTGAGGGAAAGAAAAGAACAAACGAGCTGGCTTTATTTCAAATCCCCAAATCCCCCACGGTAGCGCCTCCATTTGCCATATGCTGCCAGAGTGTGTGTTGTCACAACAGGGCCACTGATACGCGTCGCTCACCGCGACAGCGAGAGATCGCGGCTCGCGCGCGTTCGGAACACTCGAGGTGACGACGGAAATGTGATCACATTTCGAAATGACTTTTTTTTTTTAAATTGCATTTATATAAATTTGTATTTTTATTGAGTTTTAACTTAGATTCTACTCCGACTCTCTGTAGATGAGATGCAGTAGTGCAGTAGTTCCCCTAAATTATCGCGAAAAATGGTCAGCTTCCTTTGGCAATGGTTCGCCGCAAAAGTGCCATCTTTTTCTGCTGTCGTTTTCACCACCTTGCAAACCACATTTCAAGTTGTTTCCTGAGACGAACCACGCAGACGCAGATTGGCAGAATAACTGTTTAATTCTGCTCCACAAAATAAATACTGCTAGTTTCTGTACACCACTTTTAAAAATGTTTCAGAATGAAGGGGCAATTCAACCGAAGGGTACTCTGAAACATAACATGGCACAAAAACATGCATATTTAATAAACTGAACAACTTTTTTTAAATGTACTCCAAAGTGGACATAAATGAAAAATGTTACAAATTTAATGAAATGCAAGTGTTTCAAATCTGTTACTGGGCAATGTTGGTCAGCATTGTTTGAATCGCCACAAGTTATTTGATCCCTAAAACACACATCTTAAACAATGATGTAAAATACCCGTGGAGACAAAACAGCCATGTTCATAAAAACAAAAAGACTTTTTAAAGAGACATTATTCAGCATAGCCAGAGCACCGATATGACTTGCACATCTAAACACTATAGACGGGGACAATTAAAAATACGACAACAATCGGTTTCACAAAGAGTGACACGAAAATTCTACTTCCTGTTTCTGTTTCAGAAGAGGAAGCAGAACTCAGATTTTCCCTTCTACAGTACTTAAAAAAGGTACACAGCATATTGCACTCGTACAGGATATGGCTTTTAAAACTCTCTGCTGTGCATTGCATCTTTATTGCAGGTTTCACAGTATTAACTGTGGTGCGCAGACTACCCGAGCGGTTTTCCCCCAATTTGGCTCGTTACAGTCATTTCCTGTCTCAGCAGGAAGTTATTTCCCTCCTTTACAGCACAGGATAGCTGTGCTTTAACGTGAAGTTCACAGAACGTTAAACTGCGCTGGCTTGGACTAGCCGTGCGGAATCGAAGCCCGTGACTTCATAACAGTGTTTGACATACAACAGCCCCGCAGGCGGCCTATAGCAAAAGACCGCAGAGAGGCCGCAAAATCTTCTGTACAGCGACCACAAATTTAGCCCTGTGTGCTCAACGCTGACATTTTTGTCTCTGCCGAAAAGTTTTTCTGATTGGCTGGCTCCTTGTGCATTTTTTTTAAATGAAAGGGCGTGGCTTAAAAAAATTACATCCATACCGAAACACTGTGATTCAGAGCGACCGGGACCTCGTAATTACGAGAAGCAGGGATCGGAGGAAGAAGCGGAACTGATTGTCTGGTCACAGCCAAAATGTTTGCGAGTAAACCTTAAAAACCTGACGTTTACTCCAGAGCGTCGGTTAGCGTCGATTAACGACGCTCTTAGAAAGAGAGGTTTCGCACGCAGCCGAGCCAACAACCCTCGTTTACAACACAATTCTGCTTTTTTTTTAAAAAAAAAACTCCTCTTCACCGCAGATGCAATCGCGCGGTTAAGCGGGCTTTGTGAACAGAGCGCACGGCTGCGTTCTCCCTTATTTAAAGGGGATCTGATGTTCCCCTTACTCACAGGCAGACATGTCCACACCCCCCTGTACCCTGCGCACTGCCCCCCCCCCCCCCCCCCCCCCCAGTGCACGGGAAAGCCTCAGCATGCCGTTCTGAGCAGAATAATGGGTTCAGTACAGTAATACCTCGCTTAGCATAGTGGATGCACTCCAGATAATGGCAACCCTAATCAAATTTGTGCTAAAACGGGCCGCATTTGCAATATATAGACAGGTTTCCTGGCTGCATAATTCTTTGCCGACGAGAGAGGAGAGAGGATTTGGGGTTCCCGATCTAGAAACTCTTTGATATCACAGCACATAAAAAGCTATATATTAAACAATCCCACCCATACAAAAAAGAAACGTTTTAAGTTGCAGTACAAGTTCACCAAGTCAAAAAAGTTGGGAGATTCAAGTTACCTCACAGATCTTTGTTGTTTGTTTAGCATTGTACAACCGCAGAGTAGCGGAAATTCCCTGATACTTGCAGGTTTTTGACTCCATTTATGGGTTCACGAGGGTACATGAACAATCTACCTGGGGCAGTGGTAAGCAAGGTATTACTGCACAATGATAGCTAACGTTGTGCGATAACGGCAGAGGTAAGGTTCTGCTGCCTGTAAGGTTCCTCTGGTCAGCGCTGTGATGGAACCTTGAATGTTCCTGGAGAACTTCCTCCCACGAAAAAAAAAAAAAAAGCAACAAGTCATCATGCAAACCCTCACCATGATGCAACTCTGTAACAACAGAGCCAGCTGTGTGGAAGGTTAGGGAAGTTCACGAAAGAGTTGCACGCGAAGAAAAACGTTTTTCGAAGACAGACGGGGCAGCGTAGACCCACAGAACAAAACCAACAAACAAAAAAATTCCCTTATGAAAAAGTGATAGATGCCAATATATGCTAAAACCACAAACTCAAGACATAAGAGAAAAAAAATGTAAAAACACATTTTTGCAAAATATATAAACTACTGTCACTTTAAAAAATATAATTTTTTTACATCAGAAGTTGCAGTTTTTCTATATATTCCACAGTTTGTGCACAAAATATAGTATTTTACGCCATCGTACATTGGTTTTACATAGGGAAAATCAGCTCAGTCAAACAGGTGCACGTGTGGATGATTTAAATATGAGACGGACCGATGAAACAGACGCCATTTTGGATCTTGAGCTCAGAGCAGAGTTTCCTCGCTCTCTGTGGTTGGCTGAGGGGGGCCGATGGCTCTGAAGGTCCCGGCTGGCTCGCAGTGCGCTCGTCGGACTGACCTGAGATGAGTGGGGCCCGGTTCGGGCCCTACGGCTCGTGCTTGGGGCCCCCCCCGTACACCTTGCGTAGGCTGGAGTCCAGGAGGTAGTCCACGGACCTGGGGCCAGAACAGGGCGGGTGACTGGAGGACCTTTCGTCAGGAGCACTTTATGGCCTCTTATCACACTCTGCTGCACATGATGGTGCTCAGATAGTCACTATTAAACCTGCGTGAACCAGCACAGCACGCACACACTACCCCCCCCCCCCCACACACACACCCACGCACACACAAACTCACCCCCACACACACACCCCCCCACACACACACGCACACACACACGCACACACACACACGCACACACAAACTCACCCCACCACACACACCCCCCCCCCACACACGCACGCACACACAAACTCACCCCCACACACACACACACTCACCTGTTGATGGGGGTGATGATGAAGGCAACACACACCCCACACACACACACACACTCACACACACACTCACTTGTTGATGGGGGTGATGATGAAGGCAACACACACCCCACACACACACACACACACACACTCACACACACACTCACCTGTCGATGGGGGTGATGATGAAGGAAACACACACCCCACACACACACACACACACACGTACACACTAACCTGTCGATGGGGGTGATGATGAAGTAAACACACACCCCAGACACACACACACCCCACACACACACAACACACACACACACACACACACACACACACACTCACCTGTCGATGGGCGTGATGATGAAGGAAACACACACCCCACACACACACACACACACACACACACACACCCCCCACACACACACACACTCACCGGTCGATGGGCGTGATGATGAAGGGAATGGTGGACAGGCCGATGGCGGTGGTGGTCCACTTGCGGACGGGGAGGGGCCAGCGCGTGGTGCGCCCCAGCAGGTAGAGCGAGGCGGCGCACACGCGGTTGATGGTGAAGCCGGGGATGGCCACCGAGGCCAGGGCCTGCCACACGAAGGTATCCACCACCGCCGCGGCCACGCGCGGCGTCCGGCCCGGGTTGTCCCCGTGCTCCTGTGGTAACGAGGTCAGAACACAGGAGTGACACCGCGGGCTCAGTGTCTGTAACCACGGCGATGCATCAGACACGTTTCTGCAGTCGATGCCTTACGAATACCGACTGTGTGGGAACCAGTGCGGACTGTTTGTGTGTGGGGTGAGCGTGTGTACACGCGTGTGTGAGTGTGTGTGAGTGTGCGCGCATGTGTGCGTGTGTGTGCATGCGTGTGTGAGTGTGTGTGTGTGTGTGTGTGTGTGAGTGTGTGTGTGTGTGTGTGTGTGTGGAGTGTGTGTGAGTGTGTGTTGGAGTGTGTGTCAGCGTGTGTGTGTGAGTGTGTGCGTGTGTGTGTTGGAGTGTGTGTCAGCGTGTGTGTGTGAGTGTGTGCGTGTGTGTACACGTGTATGCGCATGTGTGTACATGTGTATGCATGAGTGTGTGAGTGTGTGTGCGTGTGTGCATATGTGTGTGAGTGTGAGTGTGTGAGTGTGTGTGTGTGTGTGTGAGTGTGTGAGCGTGAGTGTGTGTGCGTGTGTGCATGTGTGTGTGAGTGTGTGCGTGCGTGTGAGTGTGTGAGTGTGTGTGAGTGTGTGTGTGTGTGTGTGAGTGTGAGTGTGTGTGTGTGAGTGTGTGTGTGTGTGAGTGTGTGTGTGTGTGTGAGTGTGAGTGTGTGTGTGTGAGTGTGAGTGTGTGTGTGTGTGTGATGTGTGTGAGTGTGTGTGAGTGTGTGTGTGTGAGTGTGAGTGTGTGTGTGTGTGTGTGTTGTGTGTGAGTGTGAGTGTGTGATGTGTGTGTGTGTGTGTGTGTGTGAGTGTGTGTGTGTGTGTGTGTGTGTGTGTGTGTGTGGTGTGTGTGTGTGTGTGTGTGTGTGTGTGTGTGAGTGTGTGTGTGTGTGTGTGTGTGTGTGTGTGTGTGTGTGTGTGTGTGTGTGTGTGTGAGTGTGTGTGTGTGTGTGAGTGTGAGTGTGTGTGTGTGTGTGTGTGTGAGTGTGTGTGTGGTGTGTGTGAGTGTGAGTGTGTGTGTGTGTGTGTGTGTGTGTGTGTGTGTGTGTGTGTGTGTGAGTGTGTGTGTGTGTGTGTGAGTGTGTGTGTGTACGCTGCTCTGCTCACCGCGGCTGCTTTCTTGCCCTTGTCCATGGCGTCGGCGGAGACGTATGCGGTGGCGACGGCGTAGGTGGCCCACACCAGGCTCACGGGCACCAAGGCGCGGAAGGCCTCCCCCACTTCGTTAGCGTAGCCTGAATGCGCGCACACACACACACGCACACACAGCCAGCCCAAAGATACGGTTTCAATTACACAGAACTGCTCCGCTGCTTCCCAACTCCCTCCGCGCAATTTGGGACCGGTGGTAAAAAACGTAAAACATTACAATAATAATTCTAAACTGATTTCCCCTCTCGGAATTCTCATATGCCAGGACTGCCCCGCGTTAATATTCAGATACACCCCTCTCTCCGACAAATTAATAAAAGCGGTACCCCATGTGGCAAGTCTTGTTCCAGAGAACGGGCCGTGACCTTTAATAACGCTCCGTACTGTCCAATCTAACGCAGACAGGCTGACTAATCATACCCTTGGTTTGTCATCATTTGCTTTCATCGCAAGCAATTTTGCCCTCTGCTGCCACTCAGTGGACAAACGGGAGTACTGCATGTACACTGCGCTTGAACAAATTAGAGGCATCGGTGCAGCATCAAGGAGAGGAGCGGTATTTACAGAAAAAAAGGGGCCTTGAACTCATGTGGTTTCAAGTTTATTAATTAATATTAAGCATAAAGACTGATTCTAAACCAGACTGATTTTACTTAATGGCTTAAAGAATTGTACAGCAGTAACAAACTATGCTTATTACAACCCAAAGATGTGTTCGAGAAAGTTACTTAACCTGTATATAACCCAGCCCAATGTTTCCCCTGCCAGTACATAACCAAAACCAACATTTCCTCTTCCTGTACATAACCCAGCCCAATGTTTCCCCTTCCTGTACATAACCCAACCAAATGTTTCCTCTTCCTGTACATAACCCAACCCAATGTTTCACATTCCTGTACATAACCCAGCCCAATGTTTCTACTTCTTGTACATAACCCTGCTCAAAGTTTCCCCTTCCTGTACATAACCCAGCCCAATGTTTCCTACTCCTGTAGATAACCCAGCCAATCACCAGCACACTGTTGAAAACCACAGGACCCCATGGTTGGGCAACACTTCCTCATTCAAAAGTTTATATTAATGTGCCTGAAATATTGTATGATTTTCCTCTCGTTTTCGCAGGACTGATATGAGGAGAAAAGGATTATGTGCTCAAATTAATGTTTTTTCCCCCATTTTCCTCAGCAAATGGTACAAGGCAGCATACAAGCTATTGTGCAATGCCATAACTTTATCTTTCTTGATCTCAATGGAGACACGTCTCATGGGCACACACTACCACTGCTAATTTTGCTTCCATTCTCTAATCACGTTGGCACCTGGTTTAGTAAACAATTAGCCAATGGCAACCCTTCAAAACACCCTAGAGGCATGGAAGTGAGATCCAATGGTAGATTAGGAGATTTTGTGCTCGCCCAAAAGGCAAACAGCTTCTGCAGATCTCCAGGTTGGCTCTCAGATTTTTTTACTACCTGACAAATCATCTACTTCCCTGTATTTGAGGGCAAGATACACTTACATGCTCTATCAAGCAGGTTTCACATTGCTCCAGTGGTTTTAAACATCATAATTAAATCTTAACTATTGACCTAATAGTGTAAAGTGGTATCTTCAGTTTTTTATTTGTTTGTAACCTTCTCCTGACTTGTGAAGGTCATATACCCTTTCCCTTCTTAATGCAGTTATTTGTCTTTCCCCGTGGTTATGGCTGACACAAGGACTTTACATTTGTGTTACCTCATTTTAAACCCCAGTGAAACAGGAAGCCATGGGTAACTGCAATACCGTTCCCTAAAAACGAGCCTTCTTTGCTCACCTTTATCAAGGTTGAGAATCCAGTTTCAGGCCACGGTATAAGGAACGACTTAGTTTTGTTGAATCAAAGAGCATACAGTGATTTCTAGGCTATTGTAGCCTAACAGCAAAAAAGCCCCAAGCAATAAACACTGTTTTACAAACGATTATCGTTAAGAAAGGCCCATGGCCTATACAATAGTGACACGCATTCGGCTTAAATTTCAACCGAGCAAAGAAGGACTTGGTGTGCATTCGCATTGCCGACTCGCAGCTGACTCTGGGGTTTAATATAGTAACAGGGGGGGTTTCAAAGTCATGTCGCCCGCAATGTCGGCGCAAAAGCTACCCCCGAGTTACCGACCACTGCCAATGAGAAAACGTGAGCCGTTTTGTCTATTTTAGCCGCAATCAGAATATAAAACCCAGTAAGCAAACATCTCATCTTTCGTTTTTAATTTCATGTAAGGCGTGGAGAACTGGTTTTAGCGTCGGTTTGTTTTGCTTGCCAGTTTTGTACAGTTTTGGTGAACGGTATTAATAAAATACCTGGCAACTCCGAAAACAACTTTAAGTTTAGCGATGTGTTTATTAGTCTACCAATTACCCTATCAGATTTTTCACGAACCAAATAGTTAGGCCAAATCTGACTGCAAAGATTAGCCCACTCACAACTTTGAAGGCAATTAAACAAAATTCAACAACTGCTCGAGCGGGTGAAAAGAGGTTCAGGCAGAATACAGTAGGGGAAAATACGTAACGTAAACGTAAATTGTAGGCTAGTTCAAGTTAGACTTACTGAAAAAAAAACACAGTGGATAATCAGTTTTAATTATTATGTTACGATAACATTAATGAATACAATTAAAGATGTAGCCTAAACATGCAATGCATGACACACAATCTAACTTTACTGCAAATAGGCAACACTCAGCGTTACACACACCGAATATTGCATGAGTAGAGCACGTTGCCTAAAAAGCACGGACTGCCACCGAACTGACTGGCACTAAGCAACAATAGCATTGGTTTAATTGTGTAATTTTTGGGTGTATATCCACACGCCTCTGAACTGCGTTGTTTCACGGGCAAATGAGTCACCACGTAAATTACAGGTAAAAAACAGTCGCAAATGCCACGGGGCAAATCCGCATTACTGCGGAAAACAAGCAACTACCGTAGACTAACCCACACTAAGCAAGCAAACTAGGTAACTATCGATATGTAAGGTAGTACAGAAAGTAGGCTCTCTTAGGCATAAACAGTTATTCTATACTATTTCGCAAATTCTGAAAAATAACAGCCAAGATATGAGAGCTAACGTTACTGCAATCTTATGTAGTGGTGTAACAGCAACAAATGCAGTTCAATTTAAATTAAAATGTGCTTGCTTGCTGACTGGGTAGCACGCTAACGTTGGCGAATAAGTTTTACAATGACAGTCCATCAGGATGTCAGGTGGCATCTGAAGCAGCTATCTATACATAGTAAGAGGGAAAATCCAGCTGTCTCCCAGAAAAACCAAGCAAGCTAACTAGCTGCATTTTGTTGCCTCACAAGGTAAACTGGTCCGAGGATGTGCAGTTAAGTAGTAGGCGCTCATCCAGTTTTTCGTTAAATTCTGGCTTCTGTTCAACTGAACTTGATTACGCAAGTACTCCTGGTGCTTACCTAAGAAGCGGACCCATGTGTCGCGATAAATATCGACCTCTTTGGTCGTTTTCTCCGGACTGGAATCCATTTCTCGCCACTTAAGCTTTAAAGCATATCCCCCCTAAGCAGCAGTTCCGTACTGTCTCCGTGCTCCTTAGGACCGATAAGGGAAATTCACTGGGCACATTCAAAGGCACGACACGTTCAGTCAGGGACCGTCTACAAAGGCCAACCCCTGAATTAGATTTCCACACTACTATACGACTAAATCGATATTTTACGGGTAAAAATTCTACATGCGATATAGGTCTGTTTAATTAATAAGTTAAAGAAGTGACAAGACGGGACGGGTATTGTTTTGGTCGAACAATTGTCATAACAAACGTTTACGTTATTGTTATCACATACACGCATATTACGGTTTTTAAAATGAATCATTGCTATTGGTTCAGTAACAGCAACAATAGACTGATCTCGGTGAAAAATGCGCTAGTAAACCAGCCGTTACAAAGGTAATTGGTTATCCAAATCATTATAAATGTGAGTTATCCTCAGTTATCTGACAGAAGTAGCTACCGGTGGACCTCTGTCCAACCAACCAACCAACCAATAGCTACCGTAAGTGCAGCCATGTGTTTTTGGTTATCGTTTGTGTGGCATCGGTGGGTTTTTTTTCACAGTCCCTTGAATATCTAGCATAATAAACACTCCGGTTACCGGAAGTCAAAGAGGCCACAATGCGCGTACGGGAAGACCCTCGACGGCAGTTGAGGACGAATGAGTTTGAGTCTGTCTAAGCACCGGTGATGATTATTTTGTGTATTTCTATCGGTTACATTTAATAAATCACCGTGTAAGCTGGACACTTGACAAAAAGGGAGGGATCTTTGTTATACAATCTCACTGGAAAAATGTTCGAACGTTTTCAAGAAATGCATCTCTTTGTAATTCAATGTAACGAAGCCGAGTCTACGCCTATGTGTAAAGTGGTTATGAATACAGGCTACGCACATTTGCTGTATGAACAGTCAAAGCCATTAAAAAAAATGCACGGTGAGTTAAAGTTTGGAAAATGTATTTGAAAATAATACGTTAAAAATCAATTTTGTAGCACATTCATTGGCAAATGTACTATCAACAGTAAGAAACAACTGTGTCCTTAAAAATAGGTGGACATAGCATTACACGGATGACCCATTCTGTTTTAATAATGAAAAGCAAGCACACAGTTCATAAATTACGGTGCTTCTTCATTGTCATATTATTTGTCTGATTTAAATTAATCAAAATTAACTAATTGACCTCAGCACTAAACAATACCTTTATTCTCTTCTAGTTCTGTTTCCATTTTTTTTTTCCAGAGACACAATGTTCCCACTATTCTTCATAAGGAAAGGTCCTGTAGTTTTAAGTGACACACATATTTGGAATTTGCAAGGAGATTGGCAGTAATCTTCATTTTGCTAAACAAAAAATAGTTATTACACATGCACATGGGGCTGATACTCACTGTGAAAACAGTCAAAATGTGTCGCATGGCAGCATTAATGTCCATCAACGGACCTTCTGTTCATGTTGTGGGGCTCCACCTGTTAGTGCATATGGTGACTTCCAGCCGCAACAATGCCTGGCATGTTATTGCAGGGCAGTGTTGTGTTTGCAGACCCAGCTGAGGGCCTGTGATGGAGGACACACTCTTCAGTTTCACACCAACAAGCATCTTATTTGTGAGATTGAGTGCTACTTGCAAAGTTAACTGGTTCTATTTTATTTTGTAAATATCAGTTAGTTTTAATTAACTGATATTTTTAATTAATTTGTTTAGGGTTTTATCCTTTTTGTCCTTTGTCTTGTTGCATTTGTGTCTACATTTTGTGCACTGTTCTGCTGTTTACCTGCTGCTGCAATGACCAGATTTCCCCACAAGGATTAAGAAAGTGACATCTGTCTATCTGCCTGTCTGTCTGTAATAAGTGTAAGCTATTCCACATAAGATTTGGCTGATTGCAGACTACAGCGTTGTAAAAGCTTGCAAGGTACAGTATGTTAAGACAATACAGTTTATATAGCAACCAAATTATATATAAATTTTTCAGATACACATATCCCTCTTATTTTATTTAGTTTATGTTTTTTCTCATTTCATTATATAGTGGAAGGAGAAACTATTCCATCAGTTGAGGCCTCGTCACTTAAACTAAACAAATTGTGGAAAAAGAAAAAAGTGAAAAAACAAAGCAAAGGGCAACCAGCCAATCTGCCACGGTGTTAAAATGACTTTCAACAAAGTAGGAAAAGCGGGATTCAGAAGTGTCAGGTATAGCACCGTGTGATGATAGTATCTTCACCCAGAACCAGCTGTTCCCCTGTCAGTGCTCACTGCCACAATCACAGCGCGAACTGTGTTTGACAGCTTGTTGGACAAATGAAAGGAGGCCGAACATTCGCGAAAGCCAATAGGAACCCAGAGAGGGGGTGTTCTTCCGCACGAGGTTTAGAATGGCTGCCACCACGAAACAATCGGTTGCGAAAAGCCGCAGAACATTTCCTAATGTAATTTGCAGTCGGGCGATGGCTAAAAACATGTACTGGGTATTTATATCTATTATTGTTATGACAAATCGATGTTGGGGTGACGATGGGCACGAAATGGAGGAGTTTCTGAAGAGAGAGCACTCGTTGACCAAGCCATATCAAGGTAGCATCACCGCCGGTTATGGTTGTGGTTCTGAAGCAAACGTCAGATGCCTGTCTTGTTACGATTGCTAACACACTGAGCGGAAAATTAAAGCACGTAGTAAATGTAACTTTACCGATATTACATTAAATATATACATCTACTTTTTTTTGATCATAGCCACATAAATAACAGTCAGTTATGGCCAGGGTCTGTCAAATCAACGCCGGGTTAGGCAGCTATTTGAAATACTGATCAGTGAATGGTTCCTGCAGAATTTGCGACCTAATGTAGCGTTGGGTTTTTTTAAAAAAAGCAGGAATATATAACACTGTAGCTTGGCAGACAACTAACGGACTGTCCTGTCAGAATGTCACCTTGTGAGACATTAGAATTTGCTGTAGCACTGTTCCTGCGCTTGCCAATCACGGGAGAACGGTAGCAAGCTAAAATCGGACGTTGACTGAAATAAGCGTCCTGCTGTGGACGTATTATATTACGGTTTCTCATAGCAACATTGCCGACATTAGATTGTACGTTTGCATTTTTTCCTAGTGACGTTATATTTTGTTGAAAACGTTTGCAAGGCCAAGCATGTAAGAAAAAATCATCATCATTCCTTCAATGATTTTTACTTCAGTTCACAAATATAAAGGCCAACGAGCTCTCGTGAATTACCATTGTGCCCGGGACGGGAAGTAGGACTGTGTGGCATGGCATGATGTCATCTCATCGTTGTGTATTTAGCGGTCGGGTCCTCCATCTCGTCCCACTGGGAGCTGATGGGCGACGCCATGACGACCACGGAGCAGGTGCGGCTGACGCCGGACATGCAGAGCAAGCAAGGAGCGGTGTGGAACCGCATCGTGAGTACTGCGCTGGCGCCGACCACAGCATCACTGTGCTCACACTGGCCCCTTTCAGGAAATGCGGCCGCGAGGTCACTATCGAGGGATGTCACGAGTCTACGATTTCTAGTGTCCCTACAACTTTGTGTGAAGTGCAGACACTACTACATTTACTCGTTCTTTAGTGATCCATTCGTAGTATCACACTGTGGAAAAACTACAATTTTCTCATTTTATTAGAGCCTTGGTGGACTGCAAGCCTTCGATGCAGTAGGGCTGTCTGAAAATGCCATCACCCTTTCTCTTAGTCTGTGCTTGGATCTGTTACAAGTTTTCACGTGAGGCTCCTCTCTCTCTCTCTCTCTCTCTCTCTCTCTCTCTATGTTAATTTGTGCACACAGCCCTGTCACCTGAAGGACTGGGAGCTACAGGTGCACTTCAAAATTCACGGCCAAGGAAAGAAGAATTTGAACGGCGACGGGCTGGCAGTGTGGTACACTAAGGAGCGCATGCAGAAAGGTGAAATTCTGCCCTCTTGTGGCGAGTCGCCGGAACATCACTGCACTAACCTCCACAGATGAATTTTATTCAAATAACCAATTCCAAGTGTATCTGAACGTGACTTCACTCCTCAACTACTAAGGAGACAGTTACATCATTTCAGATATTATAAACCTGACTTTTCTCAGGTTTGATGAGGATATTTAAATAGTTACTTTTGTCGGAGTCTTATTGCATATACTCAGTATAACACACAAATATCGTATTTCTTTTTGATTTTATCCCACAGTTGTTTCTTTAGCACAATAGAAGGATTTGGTAGGTGAGAGGAGTCTGTATGCTGCAGGGTTTCTTTAAAAATCTTATTGCTGATGGAATGACGTGTAAAATGGTGTATGACTGAGCAGTAGAATTAAAATTACTGTAATTAAGGAAGTAATTTTACTTCAGCTGCTTAAATTCTGTGATAAAGGCCGAACGGAATCAGTCTTGCTGAGAAGCTATGGGCTGTTTGTGTCATCTCAGGTCCGGTGTTTGGGAATACAGACTTTTTCACCGGGCTGGGGGTGTTCGTGGACACTTACCCCAACGAAGAGAAACACCTAGAGGTACGGCTTTCTACTCCCAGACGTTCCCGCCGTGTCCGAGGTCACGCAGGTCACACAGCCTCTATCCTGAAAACAAAAAAAAATCATATAAATGACATTTCAGTGTAATCTGAACGCAACCGCACCACACTCTCCCAGTGCCTGTGTGTAGAGCAGGTTAATGAGGTTTAGAGTCTTTAAGACCGGAGGAGATGTGTGTTCAGTATCGGCACGGCGTTGCATTGCGGCCAAGACTCCATATTTGTTTGCGCTAGTTGTATTTATTCTAAGTGGCCTGCTGTTCAGATTTAGCTGCAGTGCGTATGTCTTAATGCTCAGTCCGTCTCTGCTATTGCCTTTTAACGAAAGTGATTTTACAGTACTGGGGTTTTTGTACCTTTTATATTATCCACCCATGTAACTCACAACCGCTGCCATCTGTAACTGTTCATTTTACTTTTCTGTATTATAATCCATGCTGTGATTTTGGGATGTAGAAAACTTTTTTTGGCTGCCTCCAGCACAACAACACCTCATCAAGGGAGAGAGAATGCTTTTTTTTTTTGCTTTCGAACTGAATTCCAGACGTTGTGCAAATATCAGTTGTAGTCTTATGTAGATCTGAGCGTGTGCATTGGTGGATATCGTGTGTAGCCAATGTTGTTAGATCATATGATGTTCAGCGTGGGGTCCGGTGAGTGTTGGGCTCAAGACTTTCTTGAGGAGCCTGTTTTGTGATGTGCTTCTCTGTTTTGTGCACCCCATGGAGACAGGCGCAGAAGAGGAGGTACACCCCACGCACGCAGGTACCCCTTTTCCGCCTCCACCCCCCAACCCCCCCCACCCCTCCAAAAACAACTGCTGCCTGTGAGGAGCATGCAGCCCCCAGGTTCACCCATGTACCCCTTGGTAAAGCTGTGGAGTGTGTGTGTGTGTGTGTGTGTGCAGTTCCAGTTGGCCTCACAGCCCTGCTCTGCTAAGTCATGTGGTTCGAGTCCCTGGCCAGTGGGGGGGTGTTTGAAATGGGCGGGCGTTGTAAGCGTCGTGGGTGTGTCTGGCGTGGTGGTCTTGGGTGTCCTGTACTGATGGGAGAGAGAGGTTTCTCCAGCCCCTCAACGAGCGAAGCGCTCCCGCATGCCATCAGTCACGCCTGTGAGCCAATCAAAACGCTTTTCTCTCCATTGCCAAACGCTGCGATTCGTGTAGAAGACCTTCAGAGGATGTGGTAGCTCCGCCCTCCCATCAGTCTGCATGCTGGGTGCGCTGGTTTTACTGTTACTCTTTCCACCGTTACTTACACAGTCTATCCTCACGTTTCTGTGTCTTCATCCCTCCCTCCTTCCTCTCTTGCTTTCTCTCTGTCCTGCCTCCCACCCCCCTCTCTCTCCCCCCTCCCTCAGAGGATATTCCCCTACGTGTTGGCGATGGTGGGGAACGGCACGCTGGGCTATGACCACGAGAGGGACGGGCGGCCCACGGAGCTGGGGGGCTGCACCGCCATGGTGCGCAACCTGAAGCACGACACCTTCCTCTTCATCAGATACGTGCGCCGGAGGCTGACGGTGAGAGGCCAGCGCTAGCAGCTTTAGCATTACGCATCTGTTTTATAACTGTAACATTAGCATTGTGTATCTGTTTTATTACAGTAGCATTAGCATTGTGTATCTGTTTTATTGCAGTAGCATTAGCACTACGCATCTGTTTTATAACAGTGGCATTAGCATTACGCATCTGTTTAATAACAATAGCATTAGCATTATGCATATGTTTTATAACGATAGCATTAGCATTACACATCTGTTTTTATAAAAGTAGCATTTGCATTATGCATATGTTTTATAACGAAAGCATTACGCATCTGTTTTATAACAGTAGCATTAACGTTGTGCATCGGTTTTATAACAGTAGCATTAGCATTGTGTATCTGTTTTAATACAGTAGCATTAGCATTACGCATTTGTTTTATAAAAGCAGAATTAGAATCATTTATTTGTTTAATAACAGTAGCATTAGCACTAAGCATCTGTTTTATAACAGTAGCATTAGCATTATGTATTTGTTTTTGTTATTTTGATATATGTTCGTTCTGCCTCACCTTGGTACCCTGAGCTGTGTCCCCTGTGCCCCGCCTCCAGATCATGATTGACATTGATGGGCAGCACGAGTGGAGGGATTGCCTGGACATCCCGGGGGTGAAGCTGCCTGAGGGGTACTACTTCGGTGCCTCGGCCATCACCGGAGACCTGTCGGGTACTACCTCAGTTCCTCAGTGCTTTCGTATCGTAAGATAACTCAGTGAGAGATAGATGTTTGCTGTGTTTCTCCTGGTGTAGATAACCATGAGCTCAGTAGGATAGAGTTGCTGGTCTCCTGTGTAGATACCTGAGGACTCAGTGATAGATGTAATTGCTGCTTTCTCCTGGTGTAATAATCTGTGCAACTCGGATACTGTGGCGTTTCTCCTGGAGATAATCATGGGACTCGTAATGATAGAGTTGCAGTGTTCTCTGTGAGTGCTAGTGGACTCAGTGATGATGTGTGCTGTTTCCTGTGTAGATAACCATGTGAGGACTCAGTGAGTAATAGATGTTTGCTGTGTTTCTCCTGGTGTAGATAATCTTGTGTGGACTCAGTGAGTGATAGATGTTTGCTGTGTTTCTCCTGGTGTAGATAATCTTGTGTGGACTCAGTGATAGATGTAAAGTTGCTGTGTTTCTCCTGGTGTAGATAACCATGACATGATCTCGATGAAGCTGTACCAGCTCACCGTGCTGCGCAGTAAGCAGGAGGAGGAGGAAGAGGAGGAGATTCTCATTCCCAGCGTGGACAACCTGGAGCTGCTGAGGGGTAAGGCAGGAGGTTGAGCAATCCTGCGCAGTCACCCGCACAGTCATGCACACACATGCAGAAACCCCACAAACACACACTGTTCTGGCATGTTCTATCTCACTTTAGAAACCTCCTTACGCTTACGCTCCTCACTTCTGGGTTTTTTTAGTAGTTGGCCGTGGCTAATGACGTCACAAAATACCGTCCAGTCATTTTTCCTTATTTCACTGGGGGTGCTGATATCCTAAAAATTGCACTTTCAAGTTTGATACATTATCCTAACCATTTATGGACACACCACATGACGTTCCATAGCCTTTGTGTAACTTCCCTATTTCTCTCTCTCTCTCCCCTTCCCCCTGCTATCTGTCTCTCTCTTTTTCTCTCCATCTCTCTCTCTCTTTCTCTCTCAGGGGATGTGAGTGAAGGAGGAATGAGTGGGTTAGCCTTGTTCTTCACCGTGCTCTTCTCCCTGCTTGGCTGCTTCCTGCTCCTGGTCATCGGCCTGGTCCTGTACAGCCACTGGAGCGAAAACAGCCGCAAGCGCTTCTACTGAGACACAGCAAAGGGAGAGAGAGAGAGAAGGAGAGAAATGGAGGGAGGAAGAGGGAGCACAAGAGGCCGCCATTACTGCTGCATCCAGAGGATAACCGGTTCTGCACTGAGACACTTTGACCAGAGCAGCTGACCCTGATCTTCACAGCTGAGGGACAAGAGACTGTGAGAGAGATTAAGAGACAGATCGCCATGACTACTGTTGCCAGGGAGAGAAAAAAAAAAAGTTTCTCGTTGCACTGAAGAGCTGTGATGGGCTTTACTGACCTTAATCATCATGACTGAGAAAGAGAGAGAGAGACTGAGGGCGAGGTGGGCGGGAGAAAAGTTTGGGGGAAGAGTGTGTTATTGTGTGTTGTGCTAGCTCACAGAGAGGAGAACTTTGAGAACGACTGCCTTCAGCCCTGTCCCAGACTCCTGGTAGAGGGGAGAGACCCCGCCCCACCCCTTAGCCTGGGAAAGGGGAGGAGTAGGAAAATTCATCAAACATTCACTCGACCTACAAAGCTGGATGCTCCTGTAGGGCTGTGCCTGTCGAACCCCCTTCTCCTTTCTGTGTTGTGTTACAAAAAACAGGGGGGCTGTGAGAAGTGGGTTGCCATTGCGGTTACGGGTCCCTAATGTTTCGGTGCCTTGCTTATAGGCCCTGCTGATGTCCTGCCTGGGCTCGCAATGTCCCAAATGCACTTCACCCTGTCAGCTTCCTCTCACTGTCGCTTCCTCTCTTCCTTCCTGTTCTTCCCTCTCTGCCTTCCTTCAGCTTCCTCTTCTGTCAGCTTCCGCTTCCTGTCAGCTTCCTCTTCTGTCAGCTTCCTGTCAGCTTCCTCTTCACTGTCTGCTTCCTCTTCTGTCAGCTTCCTGTCTGCTTCCTCTTCTGTCAGCTTCCTGTCAGCTTCCTCTTCTGTCAGCTTCCGCTTCCTGTCAGCTTCCTCTTCTGTCAGCTTCCTGTAGCCTCTCTTCCTTCACTCCGCTTCCTGTCAGCTTCCTCTATTCTGTCAGCTTCCTGTCAGCTTCCTCTTCTCTGCCAGCTTCCTGTCAGCTTCCTCTTCTCCGCTCCAGAATCACAGTCACTGCCTCTAATCACCCCCGCCGTGATACCACGTTGCATCTGTAAAAAACGATCCACACCAGAGATCTCCTCTTCGATGCCTCCGTTCTGTATTATGGTCCTCTCCCCTCCTCTCCTCTCCTCTCCTCTCCTCTCCTCTCCTCTCCCCTCCCCTCCCCTCCCCTCCCCTCCCTGAAACCTTTCAGCAGCTCAATCCCCTTTAAGGTTGACTCTGCTTTTTTATAAATCTATGTGAAATGACCGTAGGTTTAGACTCCTCTCCGGATGTCTGTGTTAGTGCAGTGATCGTGTTTTGCATATGCATGAAGATATCTCCCTTCTTTTGAGCCACTGGTCCTTTTTGGAGAACTGATTATAGCTTCATAGTTCACTCAGGTATTCTGTCTACTGAGCAGGTAGCCCACTCCATACTGGTAGCATTGAAAGGTATATCTTGTCACTGGTGATACTCCCAAGTGTTCCAATTCCAATGTTCGCTAGTTATGAATATTCATTAAAAGGGATGCTTAAAGATAGACGGTTAGATAGATAGCACAGTGACTCAGAAAGGCGCTCCGATAAGAAAGAACAAAGGACAAGAGGAACATAGGAGTTGAATATCTGGCCAGTGTGCAGAATATCTATGGTCCTTTGTTAAAATCACATTTTACCATATTGGATGTACATAGTCTGTATGGACAAGTTGGCCTGGTAGTGTTGCCTGGTGCTGAGACCGTGTAGATGCTGTACGTCTGTATAGCCGACCTGCCTAATACCGTGGGCTACAGACCTTCTTTTACTGCCAGCCTTCATGGCTGCGCCTGTGTCTTTAGACTAAGATCTGGTTACAGTCAAATCTCTGCCCCAGTACGCTAATAGCAATATAAAAACCCCAGTTTACACAGGATTCCTGTTTTTTTTTTTTAAAAAAAGGAAAAAATAGGGGCTAGTTGTCAAATTATTTAAAACAATGGCCAGAAAAGAGCAGTGTGGGATGATGGCTCTTTAGATTGCAGTGCAGTTCATGAATTATAAGTACACAATAAAACAGGAATAATTAATTACTATTAATTGTTACAATTAACCATTATAAATGATTATCCAACAGTTTAGTAAAAGATGTTTAAGGGAGCAATATGACCAGATTGAGAAAGAAAATGTCACAGTTTTACTCTTTTAAGATGAGAGTTCATGTAACATATTGTAACGGCCTGGTCCTGGTGAGCCACAGGGTCTGCTGGTTTTTAATTGGCCTTAATATGTCGGTTATCAATTCAGACCCTAGAACCCAGTCTGAGGTGAGTTATCTGTGTAGTCAACTGCTTTAATTGATCGGTTAGGTGCGGAATAACATCAAAAAATACAGCAGACCCTGCGGCTCTCCAGGACTAAGAATGAAGACGACTGGTCAATGTCGTTACCTTGTGTGGAATTATGAGAACCGTGGCCTGGCTTTTTACAAAATGGCTGAACCAAATCAAGGAAGTGAAAGGCGATTATTGACATCTTATTAATCGTGAATCATTACAGCGTAATTATCTATGGTTGTTTTGTTTTTTTTGTTGCCAAAAGTCTGGATGGCTGACTCACCTCAATGCCCACGTGCATGTTTATGCCTTTGGATCTTACTGTGTGAAATTAGTCTTTTTATACTGCTGTCTGCCCATTCACGGTTAGCCATCTGCGCGCTGAACTTCTCGTGTAGCGTGACCTGTCTTTTCCCCGTCTGTCTTGTTACTGCCTCAGCCTTTTAAGAACAATGTATTTCATTATGTATTTATTTATATATTTATTCATTTATTTATGGGGGGGGGGGGGGGTCGTGAAAGTCTCTGTGCTGCCTTGTGGCCGATCCCAAGTCCCGGACCACGTCTACACGGGTTGCTTTGGATCGAAAATGTAACCCCAAACGACCTTTGCCGTTACTGTAGTGAATATTTCGGTTTTAGTCGACGCCTATCGGTCCTCCGTATTGCTGTTTGGGTAAACATTTGCATTTGTCATTTTGGTTTGTCGGTGCACTGCTAAAATGTGATGTGAATACAGCCTTATTATAGCCAAATGATGAGACACAATCTATAATGGCTTGTAACTGTTTGCCTTCAAGGTAGAAATGGTGTATGTATTGTATGGCTGCAGATCAAATGCCATGCTTTATTTCTATTCAGTTATTATTTTTATTTATTTAACTGTTTTGTTTTTGTTTTGTTTTTAATGCTTTAACATGGCAATAATTATTGCAGTGGCTATTGTAATTCTTCATTTAACTTGGTATATGAAGTTACATTTCTGAGTAAGGTTGAAGTGTAGATCACCCAAGTAACAGTTCCAAGTGGCAGTACTTGCTCTGTGCTATGCTGACATTGACATTTCCAAAACCACAATATCATGAAAATAAAATAATTAAAACAAATGTTGAATTTAGTTAAATTAACAGCAGTGTCTGCCCAGAAGTTCAGGAATGAAGTTGAGCCTCCTCATAACAGTGATTACAGACTAAATGTAAAATATTCTAGTCCCAAAAAAGGAAAAACGTTTAACTGTATGATTGTATGTACTTTGAAACACTGATTTTTCACTTGCAAAAAAATAATTCACCTCTCTCAGGTGTATTCAGACCTACTGAGCATCTGAACCCCTCCGTTTTTGCCGTGTTAGTTCCTGAATTCCGTGTCTCTCGGAAAGTAAAAAACGGTACTGATTTACTCACGGTCGTTGTCGTCGAAGGTGCAGAGGTGCCCGCTTGATTCAGCAAACTGGGGCCTTGTTTCTCATCACCCTTGACCTTCCCTCATTTGAGGAGATGTTCCAGTGCCTCCATTCACCCTGTTCCTGTGAACGTCTATCCCCTGGAGACTGAAACCCTGCTCCTGTGAACGTCTATCCCCTGGAGACTGAAACCCTGCTCCTGTGAACGTCTATCCCCTGGAGACTGAAACCCTGTTCCTGTGAACGTCTATCCCCTGGAGACTGAAACCCTGCTCCTGTGAACGTCTATCCCCTGGAGACTGAAACCCTGCTCCTGTGAACATCTACCCCCCTGGAGATTGAATCCCTGCTCTCCATCCCCTTGAAATGAAAACCCTGCTCCGGTGAACATCTATCCCCTGAAAATTAAAACAAATTTGCGCACTGTTGTTCCTTTTTTTTCTCTTAGGTACAGGGGATGTAACAGAGTAGATTTGCTGAGGGGATGACAGAGCCCATGGCCTACGTTAAAGCTGCCTGTAACAGGCTGTCCTTGTTCCTGGACCCAATAGTGGACCTGCAGGTTTCAGAACAAATGTGAATCCACCGTAAGCGCGTGGCCATTTTAGCGGCTATTCAACAGCCGAAGCAACGATGAGTTTCGCCACTAAAACAAACAGTGTTTCTTTTGTATCGGGCATAAATGTCTTATGTGGGACTCGTGACCTAAAAACTAGGGCCTCGTTCTCATTGCCCAGTATGAGAGGTACCAGCCGTGTGGGTTGTTAAAAAAAAGGAAAAGAAGTTCTGGGTGATGGTGGTCTAGCTGTTTTTTTTCTTTCTTTTTTTCCTGCTTACACTGACTTTCTGGAATTCTCCAGGGGTTGGGTGGGGTGGGTAGTGGGAGTGGAATCCATGGACACCGTCACTATGTAGGTCAGGGGGTCAGAGGTACGACAGGAAAGAAAGTTCCCCGAGGATGGATTCCCACCCACAGCTTCACCCAGGTCAAGGGGGGTCACAAGGACTACTTTACACACACAATGCTATGGGGAGGTAATTTGAGATTAAAATACCCCAAAAACCCACTGAACTGTAAACTATCAGCAGTTTATGGGGGAAACTATTTTTTTTACATGTAAATGCTTCTATGAATATATAGCAAATATTGATAAAATGACTACCTAAAAGAAAATTTGTACATTACTATGTAAACTCTGCATACAAATTAATGAGTTGGCAGCCATTTTCCCCTTTATACTATACATCGATTGTCTATTTCTTATTAAAGTTGCATGATGGTAAAGTGCCTACTCTCATTTTTAAAAAATCTCATTAATAATTCATGTTGCACACTTGGGATCACCTGTATTCCTGACCCCACACTGAACCTTATGGTACATAATGTAGTTTTATCTATAACAGCTAGGGCTGCAAAAGCCTACGATGACAAGGTTCAGTCAGGAGACAAAAATACAGCAAAGGTCACAGGAAAATCGAGAAGATTTTTCAGGCCCAGTTGTAGTTTTCACACAGGATTTTTGAGGGCCGGTTGTAGTTTTCACACAGGATTTTTGAGGGCCGGTTGTAGTTTTCACACAGGATTTTTGAGGGCCGGTTGTAGTTTTCATACAGGATTTTTGAGGGCTAGTTGTAGTTTTCACACAGGATTTTTGAGGGCCGGTTGTAGTTTTCACACAGGATTTTTGAGGACCAGTTGTAGATTTCACAGAAGATTTTTGAGGGCTGCTTGTAATTTTCATGCATGGTTTTTGAGGGCTGCTTGTAGTTTTCACACAAGATTTTTTATCCCCAGATGTGGTTTCATATAAACCACTGATGAGCTCATATCCTGGAGTGTTCAACCAATCAGGGACTTGTATTCTCTCACAGATACTGTACCACTGACAGGCATAAACAAACTTTTTTATTTAGAAGAATAAAACAGCTGATCCCCTACAGATGACAAGAAGACCTTGCCTTTGCTGAATTCCTTGTATTTTTCCATTTTATAAAAAAAAACTGAAATGATGAAATAAGTGTGCACATATCTTCACCAAACTTGTTGCATTAGAATCGGTCACATGATAATAGTGCCTTTCTTGGCTTGAACTACTTTATGAGAAATAGGAAAGGGTACAGATTAAGTCAACCATTTGTTCAAAAAAGAGGATTTCCTTTTTTTCGATCTGGCAAAAAACGTAACGCGTCAGTACACATCTATCAAAGGTTTCGATCTTGCGAAGGAATCCCCGTCAATGCAATAATTAGGGACGTCATTTTTGTCAATCACATTTTTTGTCAATTTCACTTTTTGTGACTTTGGTTCAAGTTTTGTGGGGAAAAAGTGCAGTGGATGATGACTGTTGGGAGTGCATTGATTTATCATCACTAGCAGTAAATTTCCTAACGAAACTCAATGCACTAAAGAGGTCAAGAACTTCTGCATGTCATGCTGGCTGTTGTCTTTGTTTTGATTTGTAATTTGACAGAATGGGGGGGGGGGGGGGTTGGTGAGTTCCCAGTCCATTAGTAGGGCCCGGCTCGTGTTGAGAAGCTGCAGGGCCAAACATTCTGCACGAATTGCTGAGTGAACGGAAACAGACGGAAGCGTGCTTGAGGGAATGAATCAGGCTGTGATGATGTGCACGCTGAAAATACACACGTACGAAAACGACACATTTCAGACGAACGGCTTCACGCGGTTTCTCAACACTCACGTTTCGGTATTTCAGGGAAGCAACCGTGGGTGACTAGTCTTTTGAACTTTGATGACATCACAAAGCTCGCTGGTACCCCATGCTGAAAACGCACCACAACGTTTCTGAGCCATTCAGCTGAACTTCAATCCCTGAATGTTTGCAGTAATTTAAAGTAACATTTAGTTTTTAAAAAAATCCTTGACACTATTTTATTTGAAGTCGCGGCTCTTTAAATCTCTTCTGTGCTAACACCACAAGTTAAAGTTCAGGAAGCTGATGATAAATTCTGCAGCGTTGACAGTGAATCCTATCTGCGGCTGCATGTGTTGTACACAAACATGCACACACAAACCACCTACACACAGACATGCATGCACACAGGCACGCGCACACGCATACACACACACATGCACACACACTCATTTAATACACAAGCACACACAAACCACCTACACACAGACATGCATGCACACAGGCACGCGCACACGCATACACACACACATGCACACACACTCATTTAATACACAAGCACACACAAACCACCTACACACAGACATGCATGCACACAGGCATGTGCACACGCATACACACACACACACACATGCACACACTCATTTAATACACAAGCACACACAAACCACCTACACACAGACATGCATGCACACAGGCATGTGCACACGCATACACACACACACACACATGCACACACTCATTTAATACACAAGCACACACAAACCACCCACACACAGACATGCATGCACACAGGCATGCGCACACACATACACACACACACATGCACACACTCATTTAATACACAAGCACACACAAACCACCCACACACAGACATGCATGCACACAGGCATGCATACACACATACACACACACACACATGCACACACTCATTTAATACACAAGCACACACAAACCACCCACACACAGACATGCATGCACGCGGGCATGCGCACACACATTTAATACACACGCACAGACACTCACACTCATTTAATACACGTGCGCACACACACACGCACATAGTATATGTATGTTTCAATCTGCACCTGGGAAAAAAAAAAAAAAGGACTAAACTTTAGTCCTTTCTTAAGGACTAAACTTGTGCACTGGGTAAACAGTGCACAAGCGGTCAAAGCCACATGGCAAAGACCCCACTGACTCCAACTGCGTTTTAACCCAGGGGACAGCACCCAGCGCATCTGACATGTGAGAGGGGTAAACGGGGCAGAAGTGTAACGAGGTAAAAGGGTCATGACCTCAGAGACACCTGGGGCTGAGAGTCACCGTCTTAGCAGAAAAAAAAACCTCTCGAAACAATGGCTGCACCTCAACTTCGTGGACAGGAAAGAAATGCAAAGACAGCACAAATACCGATGCGTTTTTTTTTGTCTGTGTTTAATAGCCCTTATTTTGCAAGGTAAACATGTTAAGGCCAGAGATATTTTTATAAGTGAAATCTGGGCCGATCTGTACAGGAGGAAGAGAGGGAGGGGATATTATTTTGGGGCTCCAGAAGAAACACAGGTCAAAAACCCTGTATTCAAATTATCCAAAATGCAAACATTTCCATTACAAAAACACGCCTTCGTCGCTTCACGTTGCATAACAAGCATGCACTTGAGTATTTTCATTTGTCACCTAAAGAAATGTCTTCTTGAACCATAACATACAAGTAACAGTATATCTGAAACGACACCCTACTTACAACACGAAAAACCAGATTAAATATCGTTCTCCCAGTAAAGCCCGCCCACCCCCACCCCCCTCCCCCCTTTTCAGGATCATAATATGTCTCATCGTCGCTCACACACATTAAACAAAACATGATCAGTCCTTAAATGTTAAACTGGAACAAAAAGAGGGAAATGCTTAACGCACGGAAACAGGAAGGACACAGGTTTACGTTTTGAGGGGGTTTTAGGTAGCTTAACTGAAAAAGCACTGGTCACCGTTGTCAATATAGACCGTGAAAATTAAAAATGCAAAACACCGGGAGTCAAATTTCACTCGACCATTTTAAAGCAGCTTCAGCAGTGAACTCGGTTACAAGGTAAAAGTGACCAGCTCTACATACGCACAACACACACATGTACTCCCTACACACACGGATAAAAATCAGAGCACCTGCTGTTCTCAGGTCCAGAACACCAGGAGAGCAAAAGAACCGTTCTGTTCTCAGGAGAACAGCTGACAAAAACGCGAGAACTCGCACACCTGGCAGCTCTCTACACACACACGCATGCACGCGCACACGCACGCATGCGCACACACGCACACACACGCACACCTCTTTGGAGCTGCCGCAGTTCTCACACTAGGTGCATCGCTTTACAGAGATGGCCAGCGGCCGTTTCTCAGCAACGAACCCAGGCGGCGTACGTTTTGCACGTTTTTATGTCCACAAAACATAAAAGCGCGCAAATTTCTTCTGTTCCAACAGCGACGCAACACAAATTAATCATACAGATTAATGGTGACCGACTTAACTCGAATCACCTCTGCGCCCCTTACTTCCACACTATCAATTCTTTTTCATTTCTATTGTTGCCACGTCACAAAAATCCCATCATGCTTGTGGGCAATACAGCCTGTGCTCTTCAAATCAGGCTGAATGATATTGTGCTTCGAGAATTATTGCAGACAAATAAAGCAGCTTCGGCACTGGCTACACGGGGAGACACACCGACAATACAAAGAGGAGGCACACCACCTGCATTGAGGAAAGATGGCAGCCGTTTATTATTGCGCGACGCCACATCTTTGTTTCGCGTACAACGCAATAACAAGGTCGAGCACCTTGATTTGTGTGGTTTGTGCCTCCGCGCCAGATGCCCACGTCTCCTCCATTTTGATTGTAAAGTCATAAATATGCAAAGAAGCAAAATGAACAGGACCTACACTAGAGCCGTGGTGAACTCCAACTCTTGCATCGAGGAGCAGAGAAGCGGAAGCGAAGATGAAGAATCTCAAGCGCTTCACGCCAGTGTTTCACCGACGACAAATTCTGCCCAGGTTTCTCGGTGTCAAACGCACACACACACACACACACACACACAGCGCATTCAACAGCAGAAGTTGAAGGAGCCGGGGCTGGCATTTTTGAAACATTTGCCCCGTCGCAGTACGCAGAAAGAGCGCAGAGAGAGCACAGAGAGGCACGAGGAACAAACGCCTAAAACGAAAAAAAAAGACGACGGAAGAGCCGCCGACAAAACTGCCCCAAAGTCCTCGGTCCAAGGGGGGGAAAACGGCTCCTGACGCGGCAGCCATGTTGGCATCAATCAAGCGCAAGCTTCAAAGGAAAAAAACAAAAAAAGCAATAACGATAGCGAAGGTAATTATGTTTACAATCCACAACAGACCAAGCAGCCTCTCTAATAACTTCCCCCATCTTTAGTACGTACCAACCCCATGACTGTAAACACCTCACCAGGGACTTCCAGTCCGAAATTTTGTCATCAAGAACCGGGAAGCATACTACCGCTAAAATGCTTTTAACTGGCACTAAGTATCAGGCACCTCCAGCCCTGTTTTGACCCCATTCTGCACGTGTTGGAGCGCCAATAACGCGCGACCAGCAGGGGGCGGCGAACGTAACTGGGCCACAGCCCCGGGAGGAGATGGGAGGGAGGGAGGGAGGCGCGATTGATCAAATATTAAATATTCTTCATTTCATCTCGATTTCTCCTTCTCCCTCCCATCGTAAACTGACAGAAAGGTTGCAGACACAACGCAGTAAGAGAGATGGCTCTCGGGTCACATGACCCCCCCCCCCACCCCCACCCCACTCCGCTCCCACTAAAACAAACTCCAACAAGCAGAGGGGGAAATAAGAAGGGTGGGGCAAATGAATAAAGCACTTTCATAAATCTTTTTCTTGAAAAACCAGTATCTCGCTTTTTGTTACCGGCATGCATTGTTTTGTTTTCCCATGGAAATTTGCGCGGTTGGCAGGAAGTGACGCGATGCCCTTTTGGGACGATTTGCACCAATGAGGCGAGGGCATGAGAAAGAGCTGGGGGTTGGTATGTCCGTTTCCGTTAAGCACACTAATATCACACATCACACCACGCCCTTTAGCTGCCCTGCCCCAATCATCAATCACCCCTCCGTGTCACGGAATCTTCCTACCCCCTACCCAGAATCCTCGACTGCTTCCTCTCATCCCTGTCCATGGAAAGGCCAAAATCTCCAGAACAAGCAATCAAGTGCCTAGACACACAAAAAAGCTTTCAGAAATAAAATGCCATTTGTGTCATCAACATCAACATCATCATCATCATCAACATCAACATCATCCTCATGGCTAGCAGAAGCTCCTGCTGTTGCATTTTGGTGAGTTCCTGGCAGTACCTCACGGTTTCCGGATAATGATGATGACAAACGTGGTGGCACCCCTGCCCTGCCCAACCCAACCCCACCCCACCCCGCCCCCTCCCCTGTTGCTAAGTCACTACGATCGTGGGAGGAGCTCCTCAGACCAACCCATCCCCGCTGCTGCTGCTGCTGCTGGTGGGCTGGGCCTGGCCCTGGGTGGGGCACTGCTTGTGCCCGTCGGGGAGGCGTTGGGAGCAGCAGTCACCCCTCGGCCCCTGGCACAGACCGTCCTCCTCCTCCGCCTCCTCCTCCTCCTCTTCCTCGGGGCCGGAGGCCTCGTCCAGCTGGCACACGCACACCTCGATCCCCGAGTCGCCGGTCACGTGCCTCCGTCGAGTCATCAGCTGCTCCTCCGTGGACGACGGCGCCCCGGGCCCCTCCCCCTCCTCCTCCTCCTCGTCCTCCGCCCCTCCTCCCGATTGGCTCGGAGTCGCCGCGCCCTCGGCCGCCCCCGGCGAATAGGCAGCCGGCTCCCCGCGGGGCCCCGCCCCCACGGGGGGCTCCAGCACCACGGCAGCCTCCGATTGGCCGGCGGGCGGCGCAGCGGTGGGGAGGGCGTCTGGGGGAAGTTCCGAATAAGGCGGGGGCGGAGTCGGGGGGTGACCGACCACCTCTTCGTAGTCTGGGAGCTTGCAGTCCGTCCAGAACCCTGAAGGGCAGGCAGATATCAGCTGCGATGCTCATAAGCGTGTGGATGCTCATAAAAAAACACCAAACAGAATATGATAGCTGCTGCAGTCACATGTTGTAATGCAGGGTGAGAAAGCACCATGTTAATACAGCCTTAAGTGCTGTACTTAACTACCCAACTGGACTGCAAACCCAAAATGCTCTCTTAAGACTGAACTTCGACATAACCTTTTCTTTAACATTTACACACTGAATAGTCCCCCTACACTATAACCCGTTTCTTTCCAGAAAATTTTATGCTTTGGGAAACAGGTGCTATTTCAATTAGCCGACTAGGACTTCGGTTGCACAGGATATGTACAGAAATGGAAAATGAAGTGCCTGTCCAAAAAACTAAGCTCTGTGAATCTCTTCACACAAAAACCAGGCCTTTCCTAACCTTGAATTTGCCCCATTTTGAAACCTGCAGGAACGGGAATTCCACCAAACCCTATTAAATGGGTTACATATTGGTTACCTGCCAAGTGGACTGTAATGGAGCGAATGGTCACTCACTCAGGTTAAGGGGAGGCGGGGCTATGAAGGAGCTGGAGGCGCCCTGATAGGCCATCAGGCTGATCTCGCGCTGCCGCTGCTCCTGCTGGAGACGCATCTTCACGCGGCGATGGCGGTACGCACAGCAGCAGCTCAGCATGATGATGAGGGTCCAGACCAGCCAGAACCCTGCAGAACAGAACCTACCGTTACTCACACACACAGGCAGACACACACACACACACACACACACACACAGGCAGGCAGGTAGACACACACACTCACACAGAAACTCAAACACAGGCAGGCAGGCAGACACACACACACACACACAGGCAGGCAGGCAGGCAGACACACACATACACACACTCACACAGACAGGCAGGCAGACACACACATACACACACTCACACAGACACACACTCACACAGGCAGACAGGCAGACACACACATACACACACTCACACAGACAGGCAGGCAGGCAGACACACGCATACACACACTCACACAGGCAGGCAGGCAGACACACACATACACACACTCACACAGACATACACACACACAGGCAGGCAGGCAGACACACGCATACACACACTCACACAGGCAGACAGGCAGACACACACATGCACACACTCACACAGACACACACTCACACAGGCAGACAGGCAGACACACACACTCAAACAGACAAAGAGTGGCACTTGCACCCACACACCTCTTGCCCTCTATTTTACCCACACAGATAGCCTGCTTTCACACACTTGAACAATCCCAGATAACATCCCAGTTCTCACAATATTACTGGTACGTTTTGTGAATGCTATGACATTACCACGACACGGCGCCAACATTGTGAGAACGTTTTGTGTTTGCTGGGATGATGTGAGTGTAACTGTGTAAGAGAAAGAGAAAGCGAGAGAGAGCGAGAGAAAAAAAGAAAGAGACAGAATGGGGGGAGGAGAAGGACAAACGAGAGAAAGGGAGGGGTGCACGTACACCACAGCTCGTAGTAGTAGGTGCAGCATTCGGTCTCTCCACAACAGTAGCCCATCTCACACCGGTACTGCTCATTATTCACCCCGAAACAGAACTCCTTCCCCTGCAAAAAAAAAACACGCGCACAGAGCGCGGGTTAGCGGTCACCGTGACGACGGCAGGCGCGCCCCCCCCCCCCCGAGACCCAACAACACAGACACTTCAGCACAGACGGCGCCACTTCAGGTCAAAGCATTTCAACTCCTCCCCACCCATCCACCTCTCTCCCCCTCCCCCCCACCCGCAACCACCCCGAGCGAAAGCTTTTCCCCGTTTTCAGTTCTCTGTCGACCGTACGGTTTCCAGGCGACCTCCACGAAAGAGACTACCTTCCCGCTGACCTTGAAACTCGATCAGCCAATAAATGGATAAAGCTTGCGTGTGTGTGACAGAGGCAGTACAAACGCCTGCAGTCTCTCCATTTTAGTACAAACAACCCGAGCGTAAGCTAATATAGGCTCCGCTTGCGCACGCAGGGCCTAGTCTAACTCAGAAAAGCTTCTCTAATAAATTCCCTTCTCATTCTCAGCACCGACGGTCGGTCGAGTTCGCCATAAGTGAGGACCAGGACCCACAATTTTTAAATTGCTGGTGGGCATCTGCTAAAATTCCCACTGCACTGTCTTGGCTACCCCAACACTGAGTTCTAGGTCTGGCAGCCCTATCTGAGGCATGATAAATTCTAGAAACTTTAAATAGGCCACCTGATACAGGCCAGTTTTGAATGTTACATCACGTGTTTTCAGGTCTTCATTAAGGTCAGTTAGATATTTAGACTTTTCCATCTCTCTATTACAAACTGACAAAAAAAAAAAGTTAAAACCCTAATAAATAATAATAAAATGGCAAGTGAATAACATTATTTGTCTGAGGCAGGATGGTGTCTGTGGCTGCCCCAGGCAGCTAACTAGCCGAGGGCAATAAACATGAACATGGAAACATGACTTCAGATGTCATCCCACGCGGGTTACACGGGTGTGTGAGCTCTTATTCAACCAAGTGCGAAAACTGTTTTTCTGTTTATTATTAATTAAATCACGTCAAATACCGAGACCTCAGGTAAGTTTTAGCAACAAAAAGCATGTTATACAAAGAAAAAAAACGAAAAAACTAAACTTGGCTTACATTTAGAAAACGGGGTCATGAATACGCGCCCTATGAAGCATGTTATTAAAATTATTAATTTTTAAATGGATATCACATTTGCAGCTCTATAGTACTGAAATGGCAAACTAAATGACTGAAAAGAGCATAAGTAGAAATATTGAGTACAGGATTTTATATTCAACACACAACATAAATTCAATAAAAATGATATTAAAATTTAATTCTCAGCTAAAAGTAAGTTATGTCATTTAGCTGGCTAACGTAGCCGACACGGTCGACTTTATCATGAATAATAGCGTTACAAATAAACAACAGGTCTCGCTAAACTATTGAAGCAAACTATGAAAACAAAAACAAATGATTACTGTTTAGTGTCATTATCATGGTCCCAGTTTTTTTTATTTTTTTTTTTACACATTGCACTGTTTCTAACACAAACGTTGCTCGGCTAACGTTAGAAAGCTAACTTGCCGATATTAAGGCCATTCCGTTAGGAAATATTAGCTGGTGCCTAGCTATTGTTAGCTAGCTAGCTAGAAAGTTATTTGTCCTGGCGACCCAGCGAGCGTCATTCTGTCGATACTTAGCAAGAAGCAAGCTAAAAATTATTTTACCTGTTTCTTTTTATTTATTTAACAAAACATTTTAATATATAATACTAAAGAACACAATCATAAACACCCAATTAATTTAACAAAATATCTGGCGTCACAAAGTTGTACTGTGTGGGAGAAAGGAGAAAAACGCACAATAGAAGGCCTACTTCCACATCTCATCCACGGACTAAACTGAATACCCTGACCGATCTCAGCGCCCGAGATGCCACTTACCTGCACCACAAAACAGGTCCCTGCCCAGAGCAGACCTACAATGGGTCCCAGTGCTTTCTGTGGCATCTTTCTGGGTTCTTGGCCGAAGACACAAAGGAGAACATATAGATATGAATCTACATATAAAAAAACGAAACGAAAATAACCTATTGTATAATTCACTTATTTAGCTAACAGGACGGCTAGCTAAGCTAGCTTCATGTTTTGTGTTCTTTCAGAATACTCAACGCGCCCGGTCGTTAGGGCGCACAACCAATAGAGGTCAGTATAATGACACACTAACAGGTTAATATAGTTCATCTCAGCCCAGCAGACAAATATACATTTCAGTCTCTATGATACGATGATATAGGAAACACAGCGACATGTTTTATGTTAGTAATGACATACCCAGATAAGTATTCATCATGAAATGAAAACAGCTCAATGCCTCCAAAGTCCAGTCCTCAATCCTTATCCTTATAAACACAGTACGGCTGAGATGTCTTGAAAATTTTGAGAAACACATAGTCTATATATTTTTAAATGAAACAGCACCATATCTTCCCAAGGTAGCAATTTAAATGTTATTGTGTAACAATGTAATATATTTCAGCTCTGACCAGCTGACATAGTACATATTTGGGTATAGAATAAGGTCAGATATAAATATCCTGACACGTTTTACCTAAGTAATGACATACCCACATAATTAGCCATTATTGAGTGAAAACGTCAATGGCCCCAAAAGAAATCATTATACCCTAGGAACACCGTATTCGTTCACTGGATGAGCTGTCTGTTTTTGAACATCCGAAAAAAATGTGTATTATTTTATTGAAAAGAAACAGTATATCTTCCCAAAGTAGCAATGGTAGGGGTGGTAGGTACCATACAGGGCATCACAATAACGCACACGATCTGAAAGTTCCGCGACATTGTAGCTAAGGGCGTGAAAAGATGTACAGCGCTTTACTACAGTTGTGAAGCTCGTTTGCTGTAATTTGATTTTGAGTGACACACCAGTAGATCCCTCGTCTTGCTGATAGGGGCGCAACGAAAGGCAGCAGTGGTGTGTTTGCACAGAGACGCCACCGCTCCCATAGTTACAGGGATTCTGCAGCGACTTGAGCGCAAGGTCCCCAATCCCGTCTCTGGTCCAAACAGCGACCAGCGGAACGGATAATGGTGAGTTGCTAGTTCACTAGCCAATTCTGTCTATAATTGCTGTCGTATTAATACAAATAAACAGTAGCCTGTTCAGTTCTCGATAAACTCCTGCCCTCCTCCATCCTTGCTAGACTAGTTGCGTTGGGTAGGATGATGTTCTGCGCCCTGAATGCATTACTAATTGTGAGTTGATTTGCTCGTTATAGTTAGCTGTTTATCTGTGGATTAAAGGAACGATCCAACTTCTTGCCTAGGTTAAATTATGACGTTGGTATACCTAATCAGATACGTAGCATTACAAACAGATAACTAACGTTAGTAATACCCAGCAGGCTAGTAAATATAGCGCTATCAAGCCCCAAAGATACTTATTGTTAGCTAACTAGATAATTTAGCAAGCTAAGAATAGACTGCAGATAGCTACTCATTTAAAGTTGTGTATGTGTTAACCTGAAATCGGCATAATTTAGGGCTCAGTGACAGTGCCTCTGATGTCTTCTGCACGCGCTGAAAATGTTACGATTCTCGACGAGGCTAGCAAGATAGCTATCAAGCTAGCTAATATTTATGGATGTAGATATACTGAGTAGCTTTAGCTCGGAAGCTAACTGACGGTAAATAGCTATTTTAATTTGTCTTCTGTACCAGTTTTCCCGCAAGATTCCGCTCAAAATGATGTGTGTACCGACAAGCATCCGTTTCGTCCCTTGTTCCTATTCAGTTACACACGAATGCTGAATATTAAGTGGGGCTGACAAATGTTTTTCAACACACTTGTTGCTGTGTCCAACTTGTTTGAACGGGTTAGACTGGAGTACCTTATTTACCAGTTTAATAATTAGAGTTCAATCAACATGACACATTTTCTATTTATTAATTATTATTGTTATTTACAAATTAACTTTACGCTATTAGAGTGAGAACTGTGGTCTAGTAGACCAATGATAAAACTGCGCGCGTATAATTGATGGGTGTTCGTATCAAGGCATTAGGCCTATTGCACTGCGTCAGGGGTATGGTCGTTGTACGGTCCCATGGCAATAATGATAATGAAGATAATTAAGGTGTTTTGGTATTGCTTTAACATCGGGTATGGGCACTAATTTATTCTGTGTGTGTATTCATTGACTAATTGTGTGTGTGTGTGTGTGTGTAGAAGGGAGGAAGCCTTATGGAGAAGCAACAAATTCCATTCAATAACAACTGCACATGACATTATGAGATTACTTCTTATCCGTATATTAGTATTCTGAAGTCACCGGGGTTCTCTGACGACATTTTTATTGTGCTAGCTAAATACTAACTCCTTCACCCCTGGTTTGTTATGGGTTTTAAACATGAGGTCAGGGTCACTGTAAGGTATAGAAGGTCAGGTATGGCCATATTATATATTATAGCCTATATTATATTTTGTTCTGTATGTGGTGCACGCGTGACGTTGTTTGAAACTTTTTCGTTGTTATCAAAAAAATCTGCATAAGGTTTGTTCAGGTAAAGCCATTTTTATTTTTTATGGTGAGTTCAACAAGTGATTTGTCCTGACTCACAGCAGCTACCGACTATGCTGATCTAGCGGTCCAATCAGAAGCCACGGTCTGCTTGACGAGCAGTATGTAGGCCACGGCCAGAGGCTAAAAGCTAAAGGTGTAGGCCTATTCTTAGAGGCCTGCCGGTGGCTGAGCCTCTTGCACAAGTACACTTAGCTCTCCTTCATTAATCTGCACCAATCCCAATCTCATCTTCGTCTGACTGGTGGAGATTGGCCTTTGTCCCTTTAAATGTTCAGCCTGTTGTGTATATGACACAATGGACCGTTTTAACTCTGCATGTAGTTATGCATGTTCAGTATGTTTCCATGTAGTTAGGCCTGTGTGTGCGAGTGTGTGTGCGTGCGCGTGTGTGTGTGTGTATGTGTGCATGCGTGTGTGTGTGTGTGAAGGAAGGAAGGAGGGAGGGAGAGCGAGAGCACACACACAATCAGAAAACTGTTGCTCAAAAATTATATTCGATTTTAATATCAAGATAATTTTCTATCATTTTTCTAGTTACCATTCGCTATCAATGCATTCGTTATGTAGTAATATTAAACATATCAATATAAAATATTTGCATTGCCATAATCTCGTTTCACCATGGTCTGCACACCATCACCACGGCTTGGATATTATAGGTTTTTCTTACGGCTGTACCTAATCTTAGTTGTTTTATCAGCAGGTAACACTGCTGTCTGTTTTAAAAAATGTGACCGCTTCTGCTACGCTGCACCTGGAATAGAAGTGTTCACTGCCATCCCCAGTGCTAAACCTGCTAGCACATTCTACACACTCGGTCATCTGCGTACCGAAGCCCAAATGGCTGGGGTTTCTGAAGTGCAGAACCTTACTCATGAACGCAGCGGCTGGCTCCACGCGCACATTTGCGGCTGCCTGTTTTTATAGGCCGCACGGAAGAACGAGAGCGCTTTTTACACAAGGGCGTTCCACGCCTGGCTCGAACGAAAATCCCGAGTTGTTGTTAAAATACGAGTGTGGATCTCGTCCTGTGCATCGCGGAGCGACAGGTGCAATTGATGGCCACAGGCGGAGAGTAAAAACCGGTGAGCAAACCTCCAGCGACTTAAATCCACCCCTTAAGACAAGTCTGCATCAAGTCTTCAGCTGCCTCCCAGAGTCTTAACTGGCACTCCAGTGAAATGGGGTTTGTGTTGATTCTGATGGGTTTTTTGTATGAGGCAGGGTATTCTGCACTGAAACCGCACAAACCCAACGCTGCCTGGTACGTAGTCGGGTCAGAACCAGCACGCTCGTTCAGACCGAGGCGAA